>NC_070580.1:30127302-30174802 GCF_027409825.1 Scomber japonicus | reverse complement strand
GTGTGTGTGTGTGTTTGCAGCCATCAGTCCATTCCAGGATTGAAATTAGTTCCAGCCCGTTCCCCTAATGGCTCCATAGATCATTGCTCTGTTCCATTTAGTAATCAGAGGACAGCTATAGTCGCGTCCTCCACGCAAGAAATTACTCTCCTTAATGAAGAAAGTGTAATTATATTTTCACTGCAGAGAGGGAGGGAGGGAGGGGACGGGAAAAATTGGGGGAAGCCTTAATGCAAGATTGAGGACACACACACACACATACACACACACACACACACACACACTGATGGACTGACACAGTTAACTAGTGTGATAACAGGCAAGTGTTAACACAGTTTCAATCCACACACTGTTTGCTGTGTCTGTGTTTTAATGTACATCAGCATCATTTTATTAGTTTGAACACATGTATTTTGAGTTTAAGTGTTTTTATTTAGTCTTATTTTAAACATTAGAATTAAAAACAGCTAAATGACAATAACAGTGTTCGAAAAGTAGTAAGAAGAAACAACTATCCCACATTTATTTAAAACCCAAATATTCACCCAGAGTCGAAAAATGAATGAAAATGAAAGCAACCCATTAACTAATGATCAGTCACCTCCATAAATCTGAGGGTCTCATCCCAGTCTTTAGTATGGGTCGAGCTCTAAAGCCACTGGATCAGTCCCTGCTTAGTAAACTGTGTGTCTTTCGATCTCCACTCCTTCAGTTTATAAAACATGCTTTCTATAATAAGTTTCTAGTGTCCGAGCCCAAGCTGAGAGCCATGGTGACGCCATTATGACACCATCAAGGTTATTTTCTCCTCCAGAGCCACAGATGACACGATAGTCAAGTATTCAGTGAAATGACTTGAAAACATCAGTGGAGTGTGGTGTGTGACTCCTTTTGAGTCTGTATCACAGATCATGGTGAGTCTAGTGAGGGAGGAGCTGATTTAGAGTTTATGGTGCTGCTGGATTTCACCGTCTGACAGCATCCCTGCCGGCTGCGCTGGCCTGAATGTGTCGTAGATTATCTCTTCAAAGTAAATCTGTTGTCTTTGATTCAGTTTGTGACAGAGAGCGGCATGTATCGATAAAATCCTCTATCGCAGAAATGTGATAGTTACATCTTTATGTATATATAGATAATGATATTAATGCATGATTAACACACCTACAGGCCAAAATTGAGTTTCAGCTTTTCATAGATATAAAGGTTGGCAGGCATTATAACCCAGTGTAGTTTCTAGTAGCACCTAGTAGTAGTTTTTTTATCCTAGGGTCCTCATCAGCAGTGTTGGCTAGTAACTAGTTACATGTAACAGGTCTACATAATGTAATGAAAAAATAAATGTAACTGTAATCCATTACAGTTACTGAGAAACCCTTAAGAAAATGTTGATGATTATAAAGGAGGTTACGTCTGAAGTCAGACTTTTAAGATTTTGCTCAGGAGGGTTTTTTTCCTTAATTTTTGAATGTTTAACATGTTACTGAATACATATACTGCTGTTTTTAATTATTTGAAATATATATATTTTTTATATTTTATAAATAAATCATGACGTGGGCTTAAATGGTGTCATAGTACTAATTAATCCCATGCCAGACTTTTCACTTTTTTCATTAAATATCTTTATTTTATATTCCAAAATCTACATGAACTAATGAATACATTTTCAAATGAGAGATAAATGTTGCTTTATAAGAAATGATCTCCCTTATAAATCATGTCAGTATCCATGACAACACACCTGAACTTAGATTTTGGTGCTTAAAGGGAGCACTTACCCTAACAGCTGAAAACATTGGTTATTTAAATAACTTAGAAAAGTAATCAAGTGTAATAAGTTACATTACTTTGATTGAGTAATTGAAATAGTTACATTACTTCTTATTTTAAATAGGTTAACTAGTAATCTGTAACCTATTACATTTACATAAGTAACCTTCCTAACTGTGACCATCAGTGGACAGTTTGCTCTGTTGTCATGGAGATGGATCCCAGACAGTGTGATGATGTCATCCGTAGCATAATGAGGACTTCCTGCTCTGTGTTGAGTTAAACGTTACACTTATTGTGTGATTTACTGCTGCAGGCTCCTCACCTCTGTTGGAAATCACACACGTATCGACCACGACTGCAGTCAGAAATACAACAGAAGAAGAAGAACTGGTGTATTTGTTTACAGTGCACCCAAACAAAGGGAAAGGAAGTCAATAATTGGCCTTTGGCCGTTAATTGGCCTGATTTCATGTTGTGCACAGGACCATAAAAGGAGTTGTTTGTCTTGTAGTTGTGTTTACGAAGCTACCACCAACTGCCAGCTAACTATTTTTAGTGAAATGACTGGAAACAGGCAGAAACAGCTAGCCTCGCTCTGTCCAAAGACACAAAACAAAACTCACTGATTAACATGTACCTCCGTTTTTTAATCCATACACTGAAGTCCAAAAAACCCCAACAAGGCTAAACTAAGTTAGCTGGCTGCTCACAGTAAGCTTCATACTTCATCATACAGACATGTGAGTGGTGTCAGTCTTCTAATGTAAAACTGCAAGAAAGTGAATAAGTGCACTTTCCCAAATGCCAGACTTTCCCTTTTTAATGAGTCCACATCAGCAGGAGATGTTGGTTTTATATTCACAGTACTGTGACACAGCTTTAGTTCCTGCCAAGCTCTTATGCATGCAATGATAATTTGAATCCAGTACAGTAAAGATGGACAGTAACAAAGAAAACTAATATATGGAGTTAATTAGAGGATCTAAATATGTTAAATGCTAATGCTTAAAATAGGATCAGAAATGGGGATTGAAATAATTAAACTATAAGGGTTTTATAGTGTTCATTTTCGTGTCAAAGAGCCAGCACAGAGCAGAGGAAGCCTGCATGCAAACCGAGATTTAACACTTCAGACTGTCATGTAGATGGATTATCTGTTTTTCACCTTGATTTTCTCACATTAATCTGTTTTCTTGCGTCCGTGCAAACACAGTCGGCGTCGGTCCTGAACCGAAGCTGATATGAATCACGCCTCTCATGTTCTAAAAAAGCAACAGAGCGGCCGTCCTGCTGTCTGATAGCTAGCTGACAGTGTGCTAACCTGATTAGCTCTGTAACAGAAGGGTTGAGTTAACAGTTACAGACTTCACACAGTTATATTTAACTGTGTGTGTGTGTGTGTGTGTGTGTGTGTGTGAGAGGTGTGTTCCTATCAGCTCACTGTTCTATGTATGTGATAATTAGATGTTTGGTCTTCAACTGCTTCTTACTTTGAGTCTGTATAAAAAGCAGCTTCTGGACCTTTAGCTAACTGTCATTGTCTTGAGTTCAACCTGATCACACACACACACACACACACACACACACACACACACACACACACACACTGGGCTCAGCTGCTGGCATGCATCTCTTTGGTTAATGTGTATTGATGAATCAGTCTGTTGCCTCTCTGGAGGTCAGTGAGGTCCTTGTCATTACTTAACCAAACCTGAGTGTATTTAATATTCAGAAGACACGCGGCGGCCTCTGAGTCTGAGCATGAGGTGTCAACTTTATTTAAACCTGAACTACAAAGAGCTTCACAAATAAGAGAGAGAGTGAGAGGGAGACAACATGTGGAACTAAAAATAAACAACTATTTTAGGGAAAATGCTAATGAACGGCGGCGTGTTCTGTCATCGCTAAGGTGAGAAGAAGACAGGAGATGATTTCTTTTTGTCTCTGTAGCTGTGTGTCACTTTTATCCCCTTCATGTTAAAGTGTCACAGTCTCTTCAAACAAACCTCTAGGATTCAGAGCTAAAAACAGACGCTCACCAGCAAATTTATGTATCTGTGTTGGACGGAGCCGACTGAATCTCCTTAAACCTGTAACTACAGTAAGTCTGCAGCTAACATGCTGGGCTTTCATTAGGTATTTAAAATCTGCATCAACAGAAAAAAAGTTTAGTCCTGTGATTCCCAACCGGAGGTGAGTACGGTATAAACACATAGCAGAACAAACACACAAGGCTGATCTTTAATATATTTATCCTCACAATAATCAATGACTAGCTGCAGCAGAATGATTGCTAAAATGAACCCTTTACATACCGTCCATATTCTGACTCATAATTAGTCTCTATACTAATTCACATTCATAAATTCCCCCATCAGTCATTAATCAATTTTTCATTAATCTTATGGAGAAAAAAGACATTAACAAAATCACTATTTTATGGTCCAGGAGAATATTTTATAGAATATGATAAATACAAAATGTTTTAATGCTGATGTTTGAATTTGTTTAATAAACAGAAGGTCAAATTTGTCGATTTGCATATATATAAAAATGTGTATCAGCTGCATAAAAATGTACAAAAAGATGCATTTTTATTTATTTTTGTTTACTGTGGGTCTCATTAGGAAAAGTCTGGATGAAATAAATGTTTTTATAGCTCTCAAATGTAAATGTGGAATTAAATAAATCAAAACTAAACAAAAATTGAACTTTTTTTAGAGGAGACTATTATTATTTAGCAGATTTTCATTTTTAAAAACAGCAAATTATGAATTGGTGCTTCAGGCCTCTAGTTGGGTGTTTCCATAGTAGCAGCTGACTGACATATAAGAGTCAGCGTTGCTAGGAGACCTGCTGTCAACTTCCATGGTGACCATTGGAGTGTGTTGACCACAACTACTGATATTAGATGTTTTAGTTTTATCATGCCTACACCGTTTTGGATTTAAGTCGTTAGCATTCAATATTTGGGAAAACCAGTTAGCCAAGGCTGCTAACGTTAGCAATGAAGCACTGATAATATATATATTTTTTTGTTCATGTTATTTGAACACATGCTGAGTCATTAGCACACTCAGTTTTTTGTTCCTCCTGCATTACAGAAATAAGGGAGGCTCTGTTCCTCCTTCATAGGTCCAGATGTTGAGATGGCTGTTGTCACCCACTACAGCAGCGAGTTTACCTGTAACCTCAGCACATCATCTGTTACTCTGTGATACAGATCATGATGTGTAGGCAGTGCTCCAATAACAGATGAGACTATTGTCAGCAGCCGACCAGTTACTGAAGCTGGCCGTCAGTATTGAGGTATATAATCTCAGGAACTTCTGCATAGTGCACATTTATATATTGTAGATTTATTGACACAGAGATCCAGTTTACTGTATATAGATTTTTTTTTTTAATCCAATTTTGGTCCTATTATTATTGATTTTATTTTTAGCACACCCTTACGCTGTACTGCTGTGTCAATTTGAATTTCTCCTAAGGGGATCAATAAAGATACAGCTTATCTGAGGTGATATTACACACTGTTTTAAGTACTCACCCATACATATATTGCACCAATTATACCAACAGTGTCAGTCAAAACCAAAAATTCATGTCCCCTAGAGCCATCACTGCTACTGCTAATGGTCACGCTCATAGTTACTGGATATAGGAGTTAAAGAATCGGTTAAGTACAGCAACTATCCTTATAATTATTATTGTTATTTATATTATTATTAGTAGTAGTAGTATTTCTTACTAGTATGCACAAACATTATTAATAAGAATTCCTGAACTGCAGTCCTCCAAGAATAGTGACCAAGATATATCTACAGAGCAAAGAGAGCAAATGGCTTATCATCAGCCAGGGTTAAATCTGAACTGAGGGAACACACACACACACACACACACACACACGCAACATACAGTGCATGTTAGGTTCAGAGGTTTCTTCGCCCTGCTGGCGTGTCAGATCTTTTCACTCTGTGGTGTGAGAAGTCAGCAGCCAATCTGAGATTCAGCTCAAGCTGCGTGACCCGAGTCTCATTCACTGTAACTAACACACACACACACACACACACACACACACACACACACACACATGCACACGCACAGCCTCAGGTCATCCGTGTCTCTGCCAGTTGAGGCAGAATGCTCCTCTTAGCGGTCAGCAACAGTGAAACGAACAACAAGACATGCAACCCTCTTCATATCTTTCTTTCTTTCTTTTTAGCTTCTTTTTTTTTCTTCCACCCATCACATCACATCACATAATTAAATGACTGTTGTCTCCGTCGTGTATCTCCGACAATCTCTCTCCAGACTTAACAAAAAACAGAACAGCTGATAAATGCAAATAAAATAAAAAAGAGATATTAATATATATTAAAGAAAATATATATATATAATTTAGTTGTTCAACGAGTTTCTATTATAAAAAGTGTTAGCCTCCAGACACATGACGCTTAGACATTGCATCATTCTGCAGCAGAGGATGTGACTGTCTGTATTACAGCCGGGTTTATTACTGTAAAATAACTGTTATCAATTTCCCCTGTCTGTTCCTGCTATAAAAAAAAAGTAAAAACAAGAATCATACTTCCTTTTTTCATTATTATTATTATTATTATTAGAAATGAAAAGTTTATAAATATTGCTACCCACAGCAGGTGGAGCTTCAATGATGGCTAACCACATCAGCTTATCGTCAAGGGAAGTTGATATTGAATTGATTTATTTTAGGAGAGGCTGGCACTATTGTCTATTGTCTTTATCTAATTAATTAAATACGTTGCATTCTGGGTACATGTATGCTATTATTGCACATTATTACATCTTGAGAGTGGAGCTAAAAGTCTGAGGCCACAATCATGAAAAAACTGTAAGAACTGATTTTGATTATCCAGAGGAGGTTTGGTAATTAAAATGTCCTGAGATCTTCAATGGACCTCAGTACTGATAAAAAAAAGTGTTTAGTGGTGCAACAGATGCTACATATTTTCAAAGAGATGGTTGGAAATGTCTGCACACCTTCCAGCAATGAGCAGCTGGATCAGGTGCTCCTCAGGTCAGGGGCAGCACATTTCAGATGAGAAAAGATGAGAGCATGCTGATTAATTTGCAGCTTTTAATCAAACGCAAACAGACCATTTCAACTCTACTGTGTCTTCATCAGAGTCAAAGGAGAGATCCTGTAAATATCATCAGAACAGCTGTAAATGTTTTAAATGACTCGGGCTTTTGCAAAGATAGTTATTTTTTAATTTTAGGAAAATGGGATGCCGAGCTCTGACTTGAGTATAATGAATACATGTCTGCAGCGAGGTGTTTAAATGGCTTTGATACCTCAGATGTCTCGCTGCGTGACCTGTGTCACCGCCTCATACCATTGCATGCTATTACACCACATATTTTCATGCATTATTAAGCAGAATGAAAGAGTTTTTTCCACCCAGAAAGACCAAAGGAAAAATCTGAAACATGGTCATGACTCCAGTATGTTGGAATTTCGACTGTCAGCAGCCATTTAAATTGTTTAATTAACATACAGTGCAGAGCAGCTTTTAAAGGAACAGTTACCAGAATAATTCAGTTCAGATGGTTCAGGAAAGGTAGACAGCAGTGTAATAATAACCTGGCTGACCGCCTCTAAGTTTACAGTGTGTTCATAAAAAGGGGATTCACCAGCCGAGAGGACGGCTTCTGTAGACGTTACCATGGCGACTGTGCAAATAGCCACATGTCACACACAGTTTATGAAAAAGGTCTAGCCCACTGATCCCTTTCTTTTATTTGATAGAAAGTTGGAGACTGCACTGAGAAGAGTAGAAATATTTTCAAATCATTATGAAACGGCTCAAATTAAACTGTTGCCGGACAGTCGAGGTAATTAAGGGGAAACACTGCTGAACTCCGTCTGTGTTTGACATCATAAACTGATCTGAACACTGATCACAAATGTCTGGTCAGATTCATAATCTTGTTTAGTTATTCCTTGATCAAATAGTTCCTAATTTAACTCATATTTATCACTTTTCCCATTTGAATGCAGCTACAGATATATATTTATCAGTATGTACGATGCTGTTGGAACATTTTAGTTCATTTATTTAACTTGCTGCACAGAGCTGTCAATTCAGGTCAGGAAAAGGCACTCCCTGATCCAGGATATTCTGCTAGATCTCACAGTCCTCCAGGACATCATCCAAAACTTAGACATTTCAGTCAGTCTGCACTTTATAAACTTAGGATAAATGTTGAAATATGAACTTATTGTTTGACACCCCATTTGACAGCCTCAAATGTACTCCAAGAAAATAAGGTTAAAGTGAATCTAAAACATGTCAAATTGAAGATGACTGCCACTGGTAGTCTGAAAACAAAGTGTGTGTATAAATATATAAGCTTAGTGTTTTAATCACTAATATCGCTGCAGTATATCTTCCAGCCACCAATGGAAGCACTTCAGCTGATAAGATGTTATAATAATAATGGCATTTCTCTATTGGAGTAAATCATGTTTTTTATGTTTTACAAGTCATGACAAATCTTAACCTTCACAACATGAGCCTCAATGTGCACTCACATCCTTTCACTTCTAGTACAGTAACTTTACTTATTGGATTATCGCTGCAGATTGAATTAAAGCGGGCAAATCAGATTTTGAACCTTCTAAATACAAATCGCTCGTAATTTTTAAATCAAATTTATATTTCAATTTCAGAAATTTGTGTGTGGGTTCACACTTTGATCTCGGAAGAACTCACAAGACGCTCTGTCAGTCTCTGCCCTTTTTTGTCTCAGCTGTGCATTTATGAAGTTGAATCACAAAGCCTCGGGATATGTGCAGATTTCTCGCTCAAGTTTAAATATTTTCAACTCGGAAAGACACGTTTTTGTGCTTAATATGCAAACCTCTAAAATTAGCTTTGTGTTCCTTTTTACAGTCGATGCTCTTTGATGCTGGAAATGTGACACAGAAAGAGAAGCTGAGACGTTAGCACCACTTGTTTCTATAAATGACAGGCTCTATTGGTTTAATTGCGGGATTGGCATCTCGGGGAGCACAGAGAGAGAGCTTAGAGGATGAACTGCGGAGATGAAAAAGAAAACAGGAAGAGGTTCTGACAACACGGAGGACCGAGGAGAAGAAGAAACAGTCCTCGGGCTCGAGTGCGGACATCAAAAAGTCTGAACAATGAGACAGGACATTAAAACCTGCTGCGCTAGTTTCATCTGCCAGAAGGAGGGCGAATGAAAGTGAAAACCATACTGTGCATGTTTGCTGAAATTCTGCAAATTGAAGAGGCATCTTTTTTAGGGGGGAGAGCGATGAAATCCATTTCTGCTGGGAGCTGAATTTTATAAACATCTGTGACAGGGAACGTGCAGTTACTGGAACTCTGCTTTTACTGCAACATCATCTCCGAGCTTTAATCTGAGCCTCCGCTGAGATGTTCACTAACAACAGCCAACGCCCGGCACCAGATGAAACCCGCCGTTGCTATCTCAACATTAAATTAAAAACAGAAAACCCAAAAAAGAAAAAAAACACACAGTATCGATCAAACACACACAAAAAAAAGTGCTCTGTTTTTCTTTATCTTAGTGTGACAGGAGCTTTCAGCATCAATGACTGGTTTAAAAATGATCAAACCAAACTTTACACTAACCCACAGAGTGATGAAACAGAGCCGATCAACACTTTGACAACCAGTGTATTTTTAAAATCTCTTTGTGCACCAACACGTGAAGATGATGATACTCAGTTAGAGAGGTGTTATGGAGCTTCATAAACTGCAGCTAATCTCATCTCAGCTAATCTCATTTCACTTCACCTCCTTTGCTCTGACTTCATCTCATCTCATACGTTATCCCATCTCACCTTACCTCTCATTTATATATGATATGTATGATACTGTATGCCCTCATCTCAGTTTATGTCATCTCATCTCAGCTCTCTTCATCTCACATCATATATTCCCATCTCATACCATTATCTAACATCATCTCATTTGATCTAATTTCATATAACCTCATATCGCTTTCTCATCTCATTTGACCTGGCCTCCTTTGACCTCATCTCATTTTATCTCGCCTCACTTAATCTCTTTTTTTAACCTTACCTTACCTCAACTGGTCTCTTCTGTCTTCACTTCATCTCCTGTCCTTTCATCTCGTCTCATGTGATCTCATCTCTTCTCATCTGCAGTTACTTCACCGTATGTCGTCTGATTTCTCTCACCTCACTTCATCTCATCTCATACTTTATCCCATCTCATCTTACCTCTCATTTATATATGATATAAACTGTATGATATGCCCTCATCTCATTTTATCTCATCTCACAACCTCTCATCTCATCTCAGCTATCTTCAACTCACATCATATAATCTCATCTCATACCATTATCTCGCCTCACCTAATCTCTTCTTTTAACCTTACCTTACCTCAACTGGTCTCTCCTGTCTTCACTTCATCTCCTGTCCTTTCATCTCGTCTCATGTGATCTCATCTCTTCATCTCTTCTCATCTGCAGTTACTTCAACATATGTCATCTGGTTTCTCTCACCTCACTTCATCTCATCTAATCTTATCTCATCTCATATCGTCTAATCTCTTCTCACTGTACCTCATCTGGCTTCCAACATCTGTCATCATCTCATTTCCTCTCATCTTCCATAAACATCACCTCATCTTATTTAATCTTTCATCACCTCACTTCCTCTAACTTCTTATTACATCATCTTTACTCATCCTACCAGCAGTGATATTCCCTCACATCATTTCGCCTCCTCTCGTCACCGCTCATCAATCTCATGTCATCTCATCACACTTGACCTAATCACATCGCATCTCACCTCATCTTATTTCAGTCTGCTGAGCTTTGAATTGGCAAATAATTGTGACATTGAAGCAATTCAGTCAAGGTTACATGACACAAGTGATGTGATTAATGAGGACGCTGGTTCCTCTCTGTGTGTCGATGAAATCTCTAAATGGCAGAAACTGGTATCTGGTAGTTTTTACTCTGCAAAGAAAAGAGAGACTAATAATAATGAGAAGGGCATGAAGAGGAGGAAGAGGAGGAGGAGGAAAAATCTTCATTCAGTCTGTCTGGAGTGAATCATCTAAAAAGGGAATAAAAGGTCATTATTAAAAGACATGAAGACAGAGACACGTCTGAGCTCGTGTTCATGCCGACATACAGAGCCTCCCTTCATGAGAAGCTTTGGCTGTGCGGTGTGTTCACATTCAGATCACGTTCCGCTGCACATCTCCCCAAACTCCACCAAGAATCCACCAGCTGCCATGTTGCTGTCCACACAGCCGTCCAGGAGGAAATGACAGATTTTACGGTTTTTACTAAAAAAGCATCCAGACAAAGAAGATCAGTTAAACTAGTTTTTTATTCAGATTTGTCCCCACGCACCCAGTAGTCGCTGCAAATAAACATAATGCACCACAGTTAACGTTAACGAGGTCCTGTGGAGAGCGGAGACCAGCTCAGCTCAGTAAATCTTCTGGTAATACAAAGTGAATATAAACACAAGCTGCTGATTACCCTTCATTAATATGATAAATAAATAAAAATCAGATTTTTCTCCCAGTTTTAATAAAAAAAAATAAACACAAAACGAGCACTAAAGACAAAGCCCTGCTGTTCTAGCCCCCCCCCCCCCTGTTTGCATTCGGGTCAACTGGCAAATCTATTTTGTTTTTCTTGTCTTTATATGGGGAACGAATGAGGAGCCATATATGAGTCACTGCTGGAAAATGACAGTCAGAGCTCTGGAATCAATAAGTGGCAGATATTGTTTGGTCTTCAGTAATCAGATGATGTATGAAATATTTTTCATGCAGACAAACAGGAAGAAAACACATCAAACAGATTTTTCAGTTAACTGATTTAAGTGATTAGAAGAAGAAATCTTGTGACTTATAAAGATAAGAATATATCTTCTAATGTATTACTTTATTTGTTTTTGATGTTTAATTATTGATTGTTTTGGGTTTAATTTCGATTCCCAAATGAGGGTTAAATGAAGATCTTCAGTTGCTGCATGCAAGCCAGCTGATTCAGACCGGGTCGGCCTAATCAGGTGGTGTTATGCTGACGTGGTTTGGCTCTGATGAAGCAGCAGATTGTGTGTTTAGTCGGCGGTGGACTGCGGGGGGGAAGTTCAGACCAGTTCAGGATACCAGAGACTCATCACAAACAGAGACAAACACGTAACGGTGGTTCCCAATCTAGGGGTCGGGATCCACACAAGGCGTCACAGGATAAAGATGAAGGGTCCCAGAATGATTGACAACAGAGGAAATTAGAGAAAACATGTTTCTGAGGCATAAAATGATCTTTATTTTATCTTCAAATGTTTCCTTTTATACTTGTCACTGGATCATTTCACCTTAAAATTATTAAAATGTAACAAAATCATTGCTTTTTAGTTGAACTGATCACGACTAGTAATGAAACCAGTGATGAGAGTAAACTGCACAGCATCTTACAGTTTATAATTAACCCAAATCTGTACAGCTGCACCTCAGTGCACCAATTTCTGCTATTTCAGCAAGTTAGAAATAAAGAACACAAAACTTAATATTTTCTCTGGGTAGGAAACGTCTCTTTTGGTGATTCACACAAATAAAACCTATATATGGAAACGCTGCAGTCTTTCACGGCAACAAAAGTGGGTCATGTTGCGAAACTTCTGTTTATAGAAGTCTGTAAAACCCTGAGTTTTCATCACTACGGGTGCATGAACATCTATTTGATTTAAACTCGTAGTATTCAAGGGACAAAGCTACCACATGTTTCTGTACAGGTTATATTAATTATGATCGTGTTGATCTTTAATTTAAAGAAATGGGTCTGTCTAATGATTCCTGACTTCATAAGAGGAGGAGATTCACTTTAAAAATAACTTGAAAGGAAACCTTGTGATTCTTAAAGCAACAACAACACAAACAGTTACTTAATGAATCCAATTATTACTTCATATTTTGCTTTTTTTATAAAAGTATTGAAAGAAAATGAGTTTAATAATGTCTCAACATCTATATATCAACAGGTTGATGCCTGTCAGGTCATATTTCCTTGTAAAATAAAATGTTCATTTCCATTTTTTAAGTTTTCTGTGTTGATGTGAATATTAACGTCTTGTGTTTCGTGGCTTCAGGTCTTTCTGGAAACCCCGTTGATCTGGAGAAACGTCACACGGCTTATGGACAGAACTTCATCCCCCCAAAGAAGGCCAAGACGTTCCTGCAGCTCGTGTGGGAGGCTCTGCAGGACGTCACGCTTATTATCCTGGAAATCGCTGCCATCATCTCGCTGGGTTTGTCCTTCTACCATCCACCAGGGGGCGACGCTGAAGGTTGGTTTTTCTTTAATGACAAAATGATCCTCCAGTATTCCTAACATCCTGACTATGACCCTGTGCAAAGACTAAAAGAGAAATGGTGGTAATAACAGCAATAATTTGGCTAAGATTAGATGTGTTGTTAAAGCTAGTGTTACTACTTGAAGCTGTTGGTTAGTTTTACCTTTTGACAGAGCTGCTCTGATCTGTTTGGACTCGTCTTTTCAATTTGTTGAGAATGATTGGATTTCAACATGTCGTCTTCCTCTCTCAGCATGTGGACAGTCTGCAGGCGGCGCGGAAGACGAGGGCGAGGCTCAGGCCGGCTGGATCGAGGGCGCCGCCATCCTGTTCTCGGTCATCATCGTGGTTCTGGTGACGGCCTTCAACGACTGGTCAAAGGAGAAGCAGTTCCGTGGGCTTCAGAGTCGTATCGAGCAGGAGCAGAAGTTCACCGTCATCCGCAAAGGCCAGGTCATCCAGATCCCCGTGGCCGAGATCGTGGTGGGAGACATCGCTCAGATCAAATACGGTACGAGACTTCACATACCAGAAGGATATAAGCCATACTAAGGATCAGTTAATGTGGCTGCCTCAGTATTTTAAGGACAAACTCACAACATGGCTTTATTATTCTTTTATTGTCGTTTTCTATCTATTTAATGTTCATGCTGTTTCTAAATTGATTGAAGATGTTTTCAAATCTAGTAGTTTCATATACAGAACATGGCCAAAAGTATGTGGACACTTGATCATTACATCTGCATACATGTGATTCTAAAACTATGAGCATTAATCTGATGTAACAACCTCCATCTGGCTGCAGGAATGTCTTCCCATTCACTGATATTCAATATTTAACGTCATGCTCTGGTCTTCATCAGAGTTTGAGGTGAATTAAAAATCAGTTTACACATGAGCTGTTTTGAGAAATGACTGAAATTCAGGTCCACAATAAGAAGCTTTTCACATCCTGGCGCTGATAGCAATAAGACTCTCTGACCTTTGACCTCTGTGCTTGCAGGCGACCTGCTGCCCGCTGACGGGATTCTGATCCAAGGCAACGATCTGAAGATTGATGAGAGCTCTCTCACAGGAGAGTCCGACCAGGTCCGCAAATCTATGGAGAAGGACCCCATGCTGCTGTCCGGTGAGTGCCTGCTCACTTTCACAATGGAACCAACACTGATGACTGAGCTCTGAAATGATTCTGCTGATTTATTTATTTTACGTCCCGTCCTCTCCTTCACTCATTCTAGATAATAGATTTCCTTTGTGCAATCCTGACCATGTAGCAAACCTTTCAAGAGTATGAACAAGCACCCACACGTTTCTTTTCTGCCTCACAACATCTGTAAAAGTAAACTGGCAAGCCTTAAAATGAACGCACAAGCTTGCAAAACAGTGTTTTACAGGCAGACGTTTAAATGTTGAGAGACTTAAAATGGATTTTGCATGCACATACTTGAATATGCAGCTTAGAGTTTACAGTACAAGCTTACAAAACTAAGATTACAGGCAGGAATTAGAGGATATCCCATACCACCATGAGTAAAATCAATCACACAGCACTCACTTACAACAAAAATGCTTACAGGCATCTTTTAAAAGTATTTAACGATGCAGCTGAAGAAAAGAGTAGGCAGATAAAACGATGGAGAAACTACATCAACATCGATTATTAGAGTTTCAGTTGTCTTTTTAATCTCTCCTCAGGGACCCACGTGATGGAGGGATCAGGCAGGATGGTGGTGTCAGCTGTCGGCCTCAACTCTCAAACCGGCATCATCTTCACCCTTCTGGGCGCCGGCGACCACGACGAAGAGAAGAAGGTCAAGAAAAGTAAGACATGAGACAAAGCCCCGCCCCCGTCACACACATCTCAGAAACACAAAAGAAAAGAACACACAACTCAATGTTGAAGTGTTAAAGGTCATACGAGGACAGTAAGTGTGTGAAGTGTTGCGAGGAAGGTTTCAGCTAGAAGACAACTATCACCGTGTCAGCTTCTGAATACTTCTACTCTAATGTTTGAACAGTGCAGATTGGAAGTATTTGCACGTTTTTTTTTTTTTATCAGCTGGCGTTGATATGAAGTTTCTGCTGTCGCACTTGTGGACTCTGTCAGCAGGTAGAGTTCAACAAGTCTGGGCTGATAGCAGCAGAGCTGTTTGAAGGGTGTAATTGTAGTATTTTAACATTAGCGAGTTTCAATCTTGAGCACTAAAGCATCATCAGTGAATAAATGAGACCACGGATGAGTTTATCTATAATGATGATGTTATTTTTACACTGTGACCGTGAACTCAACACAACAGACATGAGAATAAATTGCCCGCTCGTAGCTTAGCCCCCCTAGAACTACACACTGTCTGCCAGTCTTTGTATTTCTCTACATGTTGAAGTGGTGTAATAAGAGGCTGCTGTGAGAGAGATACTCTACAGAGTTTGGCGGGTGGTGTCATTCATTAACACCTCCTATAAAAAACAGGAAATAACACACAAGAGTAAAAAGTGTAAGAATGGATTAAACTGTGTGGTTGTCTGCTCTAAAAATAAGCTGGTAATATTAGCAAGGCCTGTTCAACGTGTTTACTACCTACAGTTGTAACCTTGGCTGTCTGAAAACCATTCACCTGCACACCATTACACACTCAGTAGTTTAGAGTAGAGACATTTATGAATCATCGTCTTCTTTCTTCATCGAGTGTCATTCAACTATATTTTTACGACTCTGAAACCACACGCATTGTGTCATGGGTTTGTTTATAGAAAGTACATCCTGCAGTATGAACACTACTTTTCCTTTCCATCATGAGAGTATTTTAAGGTATTTAGAGCACGCAATTCACACTCACACTCAAATTAAAAGGCTAAATATATAGTGCACTTGATAATAAATAGATGCAGCCCTTCTGTCACTTTCAAGGCTAAAAGTTAGCATGTAATTAGCTGATAGCATTATTTAGTGAGGTTAGAAGTTACATTAGTAGGAAAATCCACTATGTGGGAGCTGGTCCTCTGTGATTCAGTATCAGAGTTTAGGGGTAATATCACCGATCTTCTACATATGTGATCAGCTGTTCAGCATCTTACCTGGGACCTTTATCCTCAGTCATGTGTGTATCCATTAAATGCACATTTAGGGCACATTTTGGGCCTGGGGTTTAATTTGGAAACATAAAAAAAATTAACAGGAAACAGAATTTTTAAGAAACGCAGGAGAGTCGACATTTGTTAGAGCTGATTTTGGCAAAATTGACGCTCAAATATGAGAAGCTGCTTTTGTTTACTTGTTTCCGAAACTATGACTTTAAAAAAAAAATATATATATATATATATATATATATATATAATCCACCAAAATACATATAATCTGTTAGCTCGGTCACCTGAATAAACTCTCCACCATGGTCTCATTTATTCATGGTAATTTATGGTCTCTATTCAGAGGTATCGATTCGACAATGATGTAACGTTGGTTGAAAAAAGCGAAATGTATCCTTCCTGTTTTACATAAAGTTGCTTTTTGAAGTGGAACCCTTCAAAAGCCAAAGTCCAGTGTTCGTACTATCACAGCAGAGCAGTTTGATGTAAACCTACAGGCTTCTGCAGTCGGTCTCTATTGCTTTTGATTTGCTTGTGATCATGCTAACCCCCTTTTACTCATGTCTCCTTATTTGGTTTGTTTTCTGTCTTATCATTTGTTTTATTGGCTAAAGTTTGAGTTTGTCAGGCATTCATTGTGAATTTGGCTGAATGTACCAGCTCAGCGGAGAGAGACGCCCAGGTTTATATTTCGGCCTCCAGTCACTGATTTAAAAAAAACAAAACAACAAACATACACAATCTAGTAATGACTTCCTAATGAGGAGAACCATGTGATCAAGCTGCCACAAGACACGTTTCAGTTCAGATTCAACTGATGTCAAACTGAAAAGGAGACAGCACTGAGTTTAAATTTAAATTAGCATCTCACACACGTCTGTCAGTATTTTGACATTTGTGAGGTAATACATCCGAACCATAACCTTAGCCTACACCCAATTCTAACCATCATCCTAAAACCAATACTGAACACCCGAAAGACTCTTTGAAGAAGTGAGAACTGTACAAAATGTCCTCACTTTTTTAAACTGTCCACACCCACCAAGTCTGAAATGCTAATCGGTCCTCACAACGATAGAAGTACAAGAACACAAACACATGCGCGCGTGCGCACACACACACTTGTGTCTCTTGTGTTCTAGTAAAAGCACAGACTTTACTGTCACACATGGTTGCATCAAACCCCTGTACACACACACACACACACACACACACACACACACACACACACACACACACACACACACACACACACACATATATGCACACACATTCACGCACACAAGTCACACTCACTGGTTATCTTACAGGCATAAGAGCCTTCAGTATGTTCAAACACGCACGCGTACTTGCAGCACTTCAGCCTCTGTCATCAATCACAAGGCACCAGCTGAATAACAAAGAGCTGTGTGTGTGTGTGTGTGTGTGTGTGTGTGTGTGTGTGTGTGTGTGTGTGTGTGTGTGTGTGTGTGTGTGTGTGTGTGTGTGTGTGTCTATTCACAGTGTAAAGGCAGAGAGCTCCATATTAGGATGACAGGAAGTAATTGCTTCTTTTTTCCTAAAGAGGATAACACACAGGATGTAGCAGACCGCTGACCTGAATCATAAACATACTATTATGAGCCACATGTTTATATTCACACTAGGATGCCATCAGAGTCACTGCAACAGCTAAAAAAACTCTGAACCAGTGTACACATTATCACATTATTTAATATAACTGGCAGGTTCATCCGATATATCCACAGTAAGTGTTTAAATTGGAAGATTAACACACTTTTTCTACATTTCACAATCCACTTCAGAACAATTGTTAGACACTCACGTCAAATAAAGTCAAACCTTGACCTCAACAACTCATCCTCCTGACATCAGACAGCGGAGAGATGACAGGAAATTAAATGAGGGGGACGACACGCGGTAAAAGTTGTCTGCCAGACTCAAACTGTTGAGTGTGTGATTTATGGTCAGCGCTTTAACCTCTAGGTCACCAAAGTGTCCCAAAAAACCAGGAACGTTAAAAGTTTAGACCTTCAAACTGCTGCTTGGATGGATGCAGTTTGAATGCTAATGTCTGCTCAGAGTGACAATGTTAACATGCTGATGTTTAGCAGGTATAATCTTTATCATGTTGCTAACGAGCACTAAACACACATAGTACAACTGAGGCTGAAGTGTTGGACAAATTATAATTTTTGACATAATGAAAAGTTAGAGAGAGAGTGAGAGAGTGTGTGTGTGTGTGTGTGTGTGTGTGTGTGTGTGTGTGTGTGTGTGTGTGTGTGTGTGTGTGTGTGTGTGTGTGTGTGTGTGTGTGTGTGTGTGTGTGTGTGTGTGTGTGTGTGTGTGTGTGTGTGATCTGCCAGAAGGAATAACAGGAAATGACAGGTGACCTTTTTAAAAATACTCATTACAGCAGCAATAAAAAGTCATTATTCATAAATGGTTACAGGCTGACGCGCACACAGCAGATAACTGGCTTGAAATCATCAAAGAAATTCATGAGATGGAAAGACTGACTTTGCTTTTGTAATTAAGAAATGACTTACACACTGAAAGATAACAAAAAATGGATCATACAGTATATATATTTGTTGGATTAAGGAGAGGCTGGTGGTTTTGCCCTCTCGCACCCATCCTGAAAGTTTTTGCCAGTCATGGATGATCACACAAACACTTTTTATCCTTAAGACACAAATTGATGTTGTGGATGACGCAAAGAATTGAAAGTCAAAGTTATTACTAGTCATCTTCTGCATATTAAAATTTAATGACAATCCATTTAATAATTGTTGAGATATTTCAGTCTTAACCAAATTGGAGGTCTGACTAACTAACTCCATCCCTAAAGCCATAGTGTTTAACAGTCACAATTAAACTGAGCTCATTAAGAACCAGCACAATGAAGGGCAGACAGTAGACTCACAGGTCAGACTGACGACCATCTTCCAGGTTTTGTAGTTAAAACTGAGCGGAAACAATTAAACAGTTACAGAGTTTAAAAAGTCCAAAGTCTTTAGGGCGGCCCTCTATATTAGGGTGATCATATGAAATCTATTAAAGAGGAGAATAGTGGGAGAGTATTAGGGCTGTTAGGGCGATATGCTTTATTTTCGATTCGATTCTCTAACGATTTTTGGGTCCCGATTCGATTTAAATTGTGATTCTGATTAAACAAGTATTACGATTTTATATTTCAATGATTGTGATTTTCTTTCCTTACACAAGAACAGGTTGAACCAAACACTTGATAATACATCATAAGTCATATTTACACACATCACATCAGTTTGTGAGATTTATTTTTAAAACAGTTCACCTGCCCTCACAAAAAACATCCTTATCCACCAACATCTTACAATAAACTAAACTGCTACATTTAGCTGGTCTTTAGAAAGGGAAAAAATAAATAAATAAATAAATATATAAAAATCGATTCTGGTAAGAGAACCGATTTTTAAAAATCGCCAGAAAGAGAGCCCAAGAGAGAGTATATTTTCCAGTGAGGCGTCTGCTTGATCAAATGTAGGCTTGATAGTCTCGCCGCAATTCGAGCAATCATCAGATGATCGTCGGCCGGAAAGATCTCCAGTTAACCAGGCAGTACAAACAATCTACATGTACTATAGATATACATGTAACATTTGGAGTCTACACTGTATGAACAACGCATCAATGAATGTACGAATGAATGAATCAGCAGAAGATGAATAAAACAAATATGTAGAATGTAAAGAAGGATGAATGTAACTATACTCTACGTACTGTATATGCTGTTACATCCAAAGCAGAAAAACTACAAAACTGAGTGAAATACAGATTACAAAATGAATTTATGGGATACATAAATACACCATCAGGTAGTTTGAAGAGTTCAGAAACATTGAAGTTTGTGTAGTCATTTAAAGATTAACAAAATGAATATCAGTATATGCTCTGCCTTTGGTGTGTGTGTGTGTGTGTGTGTGTGTGTGTGTGTGTGTGTGTGTGTGATCAATCTTTATTTAAACCCACTGTGAAAAAAAAGAACACTTCTGAATTGTACACTACATTTTTTAATTGATTTAATTAGCAATATATCGATAAATTGATTAGCTCTGCTGTCAAACCTTGTGGCTATTGGTTCTCCGCAGCAGGAAGTTGTGAATCTCTCTCCTCTGATTGGTCCATTCCTGCCCACTACACACACACACGACACACACACACCTGTGGGTTTCTATCAGTTTGAACTTTGTGTTCTCCCTCAGTTTGTTTTGATCTTTATTTTTCCTTTGAGCCATCTTATCAGCATTCCGCCCTCTCTCTCTGTCCGAACAGGTAAAAAACAAGGACCCCCCGAAAATCGCAACAAAGGTAACCCCTCCATTCATCCATCTGTCCCTCTGTCCCTCCATCCTCCCTGTTGCTCACCCCCTCCTCACCCTCCACCCAGCGGCAGGAGGGGAGTGTCCAGTCCATCTCTTTCTCCCTCTCTCCCTCTCTCTCTCTCTCTCTCTCTCTTCTCCTTCTCTGCTGTATAAAGGGGGACGTTCTCTCGCCTTGCTTTACCTGTCAAAGGGTGCAACTCTCAACCTTCAAGTCTTTGCACAGCCAATCACAGCGTCCACAGTTGTCACGGTAACTGTCAGAGGGTGATTAAGGAATGATTTATTTGTCAATCCTGAGTGTGAAATGGGACATTTTGAGCACAGAAAAAAAAAAAGAATAATTGGAATATTATGAATGTGTGTGTTTGCTAATATCAACTTTGGCATTCAATAATCACCTCTTTAACGAAGCCAAACTGGCTAATGTGATGATTGCCAGCTGCACAGCTGAGGCCTCATAATCACTAATATGGTTCCATTAAAAAACTGTTTCTCAATTTAAATACATCTAAATCTAACATGTAATTTTGTTGTGCTACATGTCATTTTAAAAGCCTGCCATAAGGTCGTTTGGAGTTGAAACGACTGCTTGATTAGCTGATTAGTCAGTGATGTAGTGTAGTGTGGATGTTTGCTGGTTTTCCTGGTCTCCTCTGAGGTTAAAAGAGAACTTTTTCAGTTTTGAACTGTTGGCTAACAATTTGAATATGTTAAGTTAGGTTCTTACAGGCAGTTGTGACTACTTTCTGACACTTTAAATACTACAGAAAACAATTAATCAATAAAGTAATTGAAGTTTAATTGGTAATTTTAGGATATATCGAGTTGTAGGTAATGAGTAAGATAACAATATGAATCTTACACTCAACGCAGTTAAAGTTCAATTTATTATTAATGGAACAAAAACTTAGTTAGTTACAGTTTATCTGGCAGAAGTGAAATAGGTAGATACCAACTAAGATAATTAGGCTGCAAGCTAATAAATGACACTTTAAACTTCTGAATTTAATTTTTATAAAGGGTTAGAAAAAAATTGACATGTAACCAAAAGTTTATAAACAACTGCGGCTGAGTGAGCGTTGGGGTAAACTTGAGAGCTCACAGTGCAGGAAAAACTGAGAGAGAGCAATTACTAAAAGCGAGGTTATTATGGTGCACTTATGTGGGAGAGAACAATCTGGCTTATGAATATGTTTATTGAGTGCAAAATAAATTGGTTGCTCAAATTGAATGATTCTGTCGCTGATATCTCTTATTTAAAAAAATATATAAATCATATGCTGGCAAAAAAACTCTTCATGTGCTCAAAATGTCCCATCGTGCTCTCAGGGTTGAAGCACGATTATAAATCCACCAGCCGACTGCCAATGATGGGTCACGCTCGCCTGATCTCTGAGGTGCCCTTCATGTGTGACGCAGTGTTGAAATCAAGCGCACCCTCACTGATTTTACATATTTATTTTATATAGTGGACTAACAGACTGCGTGTGTGTGTGTGTGTGTGTGTTGATGGCGTCATCGCTCCAAAACCGACCAGCCAACCATCCTCCGTGTCCCGTGTGATCCAACACATGTCCAACTTCCTCCGCAAGCTGTCTCAACACACACACATACACACATACACACATACACACATAAACATACACACACACACACCTCCCCTCCTCCCGACCTCCCACGGTTTGAGCATCTGCTGCAGACAGAATGCTTCTTGATGCACATAGAAACACACACACACACTAACACACACACACACACACACTAACACACACACACTCGCTGCTCTTGGACGCTCATCACACTTTGGCTCAGAGTAATAATTCACAGACCTGCAGTCACGGGTGACCTCCACCGAAAAAAACAACACACCCCACCAAACACCAAAAATCTGCAAAAACACCTTCAACCACATCCAGCGTTAGAGCTCTGAGTCAACTCTCACCAACACTCTGCAGCTCTAAAGACTTTATCCTTTTTTAGAGCTTCTCACATAGAAATCAGTAACTGTAGCTGTTTGCACTTCACACAGAGAGCAGAAGTCATGACGTCACGTTCGGGTTCCCCTCTGCTCCACCAGCTTCTGTAACTCACGACAACCTCTCATTTCTTTCATCTGGTCTTTCTGGTTTTGTGCTTGTTGTCTTTCCATATTCCAACACAGATCACTATCCTCTACAGTACTTTACTATCAGATATTGAAATCTTTGTAATATTAAGTCATTTTATGAGAAAATTTGTAGCTCCCATGAAAATTCACCAGCGCGGCAGCTCTGGTACTTCTGCCATTATGACTTAGTTTTATTAATCTCCATAAAAATTCACCAACGCAATCCTCTGATGTCATTTCTTCAACTTTTTAGCTTTAATCTCAGCCGGTTAAAAACACCCATAGTCTTGCTATGCTCCAGGGTTTATGAGAAATGCTCATCACTAGAGGCATTCAAAGTAAATATTGATAAAATATACAGAATGATGAGTCTTTATTTGTACCTGTTTGTGTTACTATAATGCCAGTCTTTCCTTCTTATTTCACTTCATCTCTCTATAATGTGTCTAGCTCTGTATCTGTCAGCTCATGGTCGTGTTCTTCTGCCCCCTACTGGCCAAAATATGAATGAACGCAGCTTTGAAATTACAGTCCCCATTAGAGCTGTCACAATAATTATCGACTTATTGTACATTAACGTAATTATACATCACGTCTATATATATCGACGTATCTTATGATAAATGGTCATGACCTTGATCTTTTTTGTACCTCAGCATTGCCACACTTTACATTAACAGCTAAGAGGTTATTCATGTCACATTGGCTAAGTGAGTAGTTGCCTCCATTTCTCATTGTGCAAGTCCTGAGTGGAGACTGCAGAACAGAGCGGCGGCGCTTATATGGAATCAAAAGTAAATAACTCTGTTCTGGTCCATAAGGCAGTCTGTGTACTATTATATTATCATTATATCAGTGGTATAAAATGATCTTCAAATGACAATAATATTGTTTATCGCGATTATTTCTGAGACAATATATCGTCCAGCAACCGTAGTTATGGTGACAGGTCTAGTTTATGTTGCTACAGTGTCAATGGGATCGTGAATGAGCTTTTCTTACTTCTCTTCTGATTTTGCTTCAGCTCTATATAAATGTGTAGGAGTCTGTATGTGTCAGCTTATGGGCGAGTTCTTCTGCCCCCTAATGGCCAAAATATGAATGAATGCAGCTTTAAATTAAAAGTCCCAGCTGATGCTAAACACACACATCCGTTAAAAATACCTTAAAAAAACTTTGTTGTTCATTATTGATCATTGTTGAAATCTATGTATGTAGTCATCATTATCAACTGTCCATCACATTTTCTTAAAGCCCACAACATTGACATCTTTTCCGACCAACAATCTCAAACCCGAAGATATTTTGTCTTCTACAGTAGTATAACAGAAAATTGAGGCCTCCAGTGTATTTAATAATTTATGGAGGATTTGAAACACTACATTTATGCTCCACTTCAGTTTTCCCATCACACATATCAGTACATGTTTTATATTCTGGTCACTGTGATTTTCTGATGACCCTGGTGAGAAAAACAAACAGATTCAAACAACGCTGTGATGTTTTTTTATTTTTTCGGCTGAAGCGAGACCGTCAGTGTGTGTGTGTGGGAGTTGCACCCTTGCAGTATTAGTGGGCTGTGGGCTGTCGTCTGTTCTGTTTGTGTATTATTCTTTTCTTTTTCTTTTCTTTTTTTTGGCCTTTTTGATTCCTCTCATTCCTCCTCACTGTTGCCTCCTTGCAGGGTGTTGCTCAGGACTTCATGTTGTCTTGTAATCACTGTTTGATTCTTTCCCTCCTCTGTTATTTTTCTGTCTTGCTGAAGTCTCCTGCAGCCTCCACAGCTCCGCAGCCTCCTCCTCTCTCCTCCTCCTCCTCCTCCTCTTGTCCCTCTCTCTCTGTCGTGGTTCTGCATCGCTGTCGTTTTGAGTTTTTTTTTTTCCTTCGTTCTTTTGCGGGTGATCCTTTTTGATTTTGTCTTCTGTTTGTTGACTTGCTTTCTTTTTTCTTTTCTTTTTTGATTGTCAGACACCCCTCTCCCCTCTGCCCGCCGTGCGTTCTCTCATGGTTCAGTGCTGCGCCTGTTTACAGTTCTGTGGTTGGTCAGTGGGTCTCAGTCCTTGTTCGTGTGAAGCTGTGTCAGTTAGTTTCATGTTGTGGCTTGTCTTCAGAGTGGACCATGTGCATAAAGCTCCACAGCTTCCTGGTTTGACACCGACTCATCCCTACATTAAGAATGTCTAAATGTCATGTTGAGGTCATGCTGTCCTGAAATTACTTCACTTTTTTTTGGCAAAATGATGTGTTTAGGGAGCTTCTCATTATCAACCTCAATAAAGTTCAGAGTGAGATCATGACTCTGGACATTAGAGGAGACTTTTAAACATTAAAGATACACGCCTTTGTTTTGTTGCTCTAGTATTCCTAAATATTTCAATGTTCCCCAAGCTCACTGTAGACAAAATCAATTTTTAAGCTGTGAGGAAATGTTGATCGTCTTACAAAATGTCTTTTCAGAGACACTGGGCCTCATGCAAGAACCTTTTATTACTCTTATCCTAAATCTCTGTTTCATTTCAGCAAGTGTGCTTTTAAACAGATGTGCATTTATGAGACTTGTTCAGTAACCTAATCCACGCCCCTAAATTGCTACTATATGTAAGGCTACCTGTTTCATTCACAAAAATGACACCTAAGAGCTAAAAAGCAGAACTTCACATAACAAACAGAGCACAGAAATGACCTACTGTGAAGAATAGTTACATGTTTAAAAATGTCTCTCTAGAGTATCTCTCTCATGGCTAAACTGGGAGGAGGTAACGTCAACATGATGTCACATAATTCGCTTATAGGTGCTGATGTCACCCTCTCAAACAGAGGATGAACAGCCGCAGCATAAAAGACTATCAGGCAACAACTACTGACTTTTACGATTAAATAAATAAATTAAGATAAATGATCACAGCACACACACACAATTAGGAGTTTCATTGCAGTTTGTAATTCATCAGCTTTATTACATCAGTCTCATTAAAAACAGTGACTCACTGCATCCCCGCTTTGATATTCGATACATGCAACACGACACATTAAGCTTCCTCCACATTTCCCCAACCAATTAACCTCGTACTGGTTCGACTCCAGCCTCCGTGTACCTAAACACAGGTCGACGTAGCTCTTTGTGTCCCCTCTAATACCCCTGGCTATATGCTACTGAAGTGTGTTACCACTGTGGAGAAAGAAAGGTACACTAAGCTGCCCTTAAATCGCTCAAATGTGCCACTAAACTAAAAGAACGTTCAGTTTGTACAAGGGGTTCTTGCATGTGGCTCAATCAATTTATTCAAGTGCATTTTTAATTTTAACTTAACAGCAGAAACGGCACAAAAGAGGACTGAATGATTCCCCCCCCCCCCCCTTTCAAATACACCCGCAGATATTTCAACCCTCATTATTATCGTTGACTTATTATTTCGCTTTTTACTGCCTCCAGTAAAAAGTTTTCTTTAGCAGCATCAAAAAAAAAAAAAACTGGAATAAATCTGATCTTAACAATTCGCCTTTTCTGACCCAGTAGGCTTAATTATTTGACACCTCAGTAGATAACAATAACACCCCCCCCCCCAACCTCCATCATGATCATCCAGGAATCTAAACCTGCTTTATGTCCATGATCTGTCGGTATTGTCGGTTCCAGATGTGATAGATATTGTTACCAGCAGTGACTCTACAACAGAAGTACGACCTTTTTAGTATCTTTGTAATCATTTAACAGCCCAATCGAGACATTTCCAGCTATTATCTTTAATTAATGTTAACGACCTAACAAGATATTTGAAGGTATTTCGATATATAAATTCAACCCCAGTTTCAGTCAGTGTTGTCAGGTCAGTCGTTCACCAGGACAAACAAAGCATCAAACATTCAGATTAGTGCAGATTTGTTCTGTTTTCATTCATCGCCTGCTCACATTTTTTTTCTTTGGTGTGGAAATATGACAAACAGGCAGGGAGTGAATTCAGTAGTGTTATGCTATTCAGCAGCAGAGATCAAACAAAAAGATCAAAAAAAAAAAAAAAAAAAAGGAAGTTTCATGCACATTACTACAGTCCAAACAGGATCTCGGCTGATGAAGTGAAATGCAAATACACAGTTTGTTTATGCAAATGAGGAGCAGAGCCGCCGAGCCGGATGTGAAACCAGACGCCATGTCAGGCTTCAGAATTAAGCCTCGTTCCAAACTCTGAGCTCTAATGTGAAACAAACACAGTGTGTGTATGTGTGTGTGCGTGTGCGTGTGCGTGTGTGTCAGTGCGTGTGTGTGTGTTTGTGATTGACAGTCCTGTTAAATCCTCTCTGTTGTTTCTGCTGTTCTCTGTTCTCTGTCTGCTGCTCTTCATTATGAACTGCTGCTCCCAATTCGTCTGTGACACTCTCTGAAAGCTACCTGGACCTTTTTCCATGAATGTTCTGTGATCATTAAAATGATGAAACGATACTTCCTACATTCAGCCAAAGGGTCACCATGTTAATGATTTAAGAGTCAGAGCTTCTCTGATCTCTGAGAAAAAAAAAAAAGAAAAGAAAAAAAACTCGTCCGTTCTGTTTTCAGCTTTCCCTTTCCGACTGAATCTATAACGTTTCCTCTGCTTCTCTGCCCTTCATCCCCAAACCACTCCTCAACCCCTTCTCCCCCCTGCCCCCTTATTGTTTTTGTAATTTATTTTTATTTATTTATTAATTCAATTAATTCACCTTTTGTCAACCTCGTTCTACCCTCCCTCATCATGTTGAAAACTTCCCCCCCTTTTCCATCTTCATTCTTTAAATTACAACCCTCCGCCTCCTTCACAATCTGTTTTTCTCCATCACATCCATCACTCTGTCTCATACCTGCCTCCTCATCCTTCATCTTCATCTTCACCTCCTCCTCATTCCTTCTCCTAAACCTCCTCATCTCTCTCTACTCTCGACTACATCCTACCTTCCTCATCCCCCCTACCTCCCATTATCCCCTTAAAACCTACCCCCCCCACACCCCCTCCTCCTTCCTCCTTCCTCCTCTTCCTCCTTTTCCCTTTTTACCACCCAACCACCACCTTGTGCCCCACCCTTCCTCCTTCCAGCCAAGACCCAGGATGGCATCGCCCTGGAGATCCAGCCGCTGAAGAGCGAGGAGGCCGCCGAGTCGGAGGAGAAGGAGGAGAAAGAGGAGGTCAAAGCTGTTAAGAAAGTCAATGTGACCAAGAAGGAGAAGTCCGTGCTGCAGGGTAAACTGACCAGACTGGCCGTGCAGATCGGGAAGGCTGGTGAGGAACACACACACACACACACACACACACACACACACACACACACACACACACACATAGAAACACAGTACTCATATAGATGATAAAGCTTTATTGAGTCTTAAGGGGATAATATAGGGCTGTTGGAACATTTAGTTCTTCACACTTCTTTGAGAGAAGCAGTTTGACATTTTCTGAAGCTCTCTTTTTCTGTGTATCAATGTTTGCCTCGGGGTTAGATGGATCAGATCAGTTTCATATCTCCCTGCCTTCAGTATAGATAAATCCAGGACATGTTTAACCTAGCTGAGCATACAGATTTAAACCAAGTGGGGAAACTGCTCACCTAGTTTCATCTAAAAGAGAAAAATCCACCTTCCAACAACTCCAAAGTCAAGTCGAGTCAGTTTATTTAAAGAGTGCATCTAAAAACAAGTGTTATATGTCCAAATTGACCCAGTTTGATTTAACTTTTTATTAAGCATAATGTATAACACTAATCACTAATCAGTCAATTCTGTGTTAGACTCTTTTCACTTAATTCCAACTTTTTAGGACAGGTTTTACACATTTTATGGTCAATAGGCCTCATTTAAATTAATTTATACCTCAACAGGAGGGTTAAAATGAAAATGAATGATTAAATACATATGTGGTTGAATTGATAATTAGGGAGATTCAAAAGCAATTGTAAAAAGATGTACTGTCCATCAGCTCTGAATGTCTAATGAAGCTTTGAATAAAGGGCAGTTACAGACACAGAAGAGTTATAAATCTCTTTTTCGTGTCTTCCAGCATCTCTGAAGTATCTTGAAGGGTGTCTTTAAAGGCTTGTTAACATAAGTTTAGCCGGGCTAAAGTAGCTTAGAACCAGAGGACTCCAATCACGGTTCAGAGCCACCGTAAAAAATCACTCAAAACTGAATAATAATAAGTCTGAAATACCAGTTATTAAAGTTTTAGGCTCCAGCTCAAAGATCAAATTGACTCTCTTGTGTAAAAATCTGATCCTGCTCAGCGTGAAATTTGTAATTGTGAGCAAGTCATGATATTTGCAGAGAAACTGACCTCCTTTAATCTGCGTTTATTCTCCTCATATAACTTTTTTCCCCTCAGATGACTTCTCTCAGTTCAGTCGTCCTTGTACACAGAAGCATTTCAAAATGATGGGCTTATGTGACACACTGAGTCACATCTTTCTGAGGAAATACTTCCACCTACACATATGTGCTCCTAACTATTAGTATCTGTGTTAACTCTGCTGTCATCTATATACAGCTTACTGCAGGACCCAACAGTGATAGCTGACTCAACATGTAAATCAGATAAATTTGGAGTTCTTGGAAGGTGATTTTTTTCCCCCCTCTGTTGATGGAGGGAGGCTAGCAGTTTCCCCCCGGCTTCCAGTCTTTGTGCTAAGCTAGGCCAAACCCATCTTGGAGCTCTCTCTACTGAAACTGATAACCGTCTTCTCATCTGACTCTGAGAGAAACAAGAGGATTTCCAGAAATGTGGAACTGTTCCTTTAATAGCACATAAGGTGATCAGGCAGTCGGGGGGGACGGAGGGGCTGAGGGTCAGAACGCACTCAGTTTTATTGGGAACATGATTCATCCCGGAATTGAAGGCATTTTCAGTGTCATTTCAATTGACCTTAATACACTGAGGGGTTTTCAGGACAGAGGAGGAGGGAGGAGGGACGGACTCTAGCCACTAACAAGCATCAGTGATAAACAGCCCTTTTATTTCTGGACTGAAATAGAATTTGGGCCAAAATGCTTTGAAAGGAGGTGACGAGGCAGAAAAATACAAGCACTGTCTCACCTGTCCTCACCTGTGTCTGATTTTACACTCTGGATGTTTTCCAACATGCAGAAATAAAAAAGTTTAGTTTTTGCAGCATTTTTTTTTGCCATTTTTGCATAATAGAGATTAGTTTGGAGAGAAACACATTGTGATTACATCGTTTTCAGCATAGATCACTGAACCATCAGGACACCAGTTTAAAAACTAGTTTGATTAAAAAAAACATCCAAAATCACAGACTTACTGTTTTTACTTTGTGTTCTCTGAATTTAAGCTTTCCAACATGACTCATCATCGCTTTACTGAGCATCACATTGTCCTTGAATGCATCACCAAGACATTTTAAGTGCTGACACTATGCATCATATTACAGTGTCATATGAGGGAATATTAAAGAAATACATCATTACAGCAGTGACTTCCTGCAGATCTTTGTCCTAGTCAAGATTTCAGGGTTAAATATTATCCTCTATGCTTTAAACTGATCTGTCTTGTATTGAACTTCTTGTCCTAACCAGGTCTGATCATGTCAGCCGTGACCGTCATCATCCTCATCCTCTACTTCGTGATCCACACCTTCGGGATCCAGGGTCGGACCTGGGTTGCCGAGTGCACCCCCATCTACATCCAGTACTTTGTCAAGTTCTTCATCATCGGCGTGACGGTGCTGGTGGTGGCCGTTCCCGAGGGGCTGCCTCTCGCCGTCACCATCTCTCTGGCCTACTCTGTCAAGGTAAGCAGGACGAGGAGCAAAGGGACTTATGGGAAGTGTGACGATGACGTTCCTCCTCTAACTTTCTCCTCCATCTTTTTTAGAAAATGATGAAGGATAACAACCTGGTGCGTCACTTGGATGCCTGCGAAACCATGGGCAACGCCACGGCCATTTGCTCCGACAAGACGGGAACGCTAACCATGAACCGGATGACGGTGGTGCAGGCGTACATCGGCGATACACACTACAAGACGGTCCCCGAACCGGACGCTATCAAACCAGAGACTCTAGAAGTTATGGTCAACAGCATCTCCATCAACTCTGCTTACACCACTAAAATCCTGGTGAGACCTTCACTGTCCCAGAACCACAACACGAACAGGAACCTGAACCTAACCTTCACCTTAGCACCACGTCTAAAAACATGAATGTCACTGCTTCCTGTTTCATCTGCAGGAAACAGCTGTGAACATAATTTCAAAGCCAGGGAAGACAAGTTGTTCAGTTTTTGCTCATTGGGGGGGGGGGGTTCCACTGAGTAAGACCCAAATTATTGGAAACCCCTGACGACCCTCAGATTGTTACTGAAAACACGCTTCGAATAGCAACACAGGTTAGATAACAGGTCTGGCTGGAGTTTCTAGGGTGTAAACTTCCCCAAATCTAATAAAGAGCTGGAGAGAAAGCTGGGGGGGGGGGGGGCTCCTTGTACACGACTTGAACATGTGGAGAAATATAAATATTGACAAGCCTGCTGTGTCTGTTTACATCTGCTACACTATGATTGGACAACTGCTATTTGGTGGAGAAGTTTAGCGAACAGATAATCAATGTAGAGCAGCTACAGGAAGTAAAAAATCTGTCTGTAACATCTGTTCAACCAGTAAGAACATTAGACTAAGAATGAGAAGCTTATCCAAAAAACAGAGACTGGTTAGACTGGTTAGACTGGTTAGACTGGTTAGACTAGTTAACAAACACATTACAATCATGAATAATTCGTCTTTGTTGTAATTTAAAATTCTGCCATCATATCATATTCATATCCTCGTCTCTGTTTTCTCAGCCTCCGGAGAAAGAAGGCGGCCTGCCTCGCCACGTGGGAAACAAGACGGAGTGCGCTCTGCTGGGTATGGTGCTGCAAATGAAGAGGGACTACCAGCCAATCAGAGACGAGATCCCCGAAGAGAAACTCTACAAGGTTTACACATTCAACTCCTCCCGCAAGTCCATGAGCACGGTGCTGAAGAACGCCGACGGGGGCTTCCGCATGTACAGCAAGGGAGCGTCAGAGATCGTCCTGAGGAAGTAAGAAGAAAGATTAACCCTTTACACGCTGTTCATATTCTGACTCGTAATTAGTTTCTACACCAATTTACATTCATAAATTCCCCCATCAGGGATTAATCCTTCTGTTTAATTAAAAGACATTCATGATCACTATTTTATGATACAGGAGAACATTTTATAGAATATGATGAACATAACAACATGTTTTAATGCTTATTTTTGATTTGTTTTGTACATTTTCATATATAAAAATGTGTATCAGCTGCCCAAAATGTTTTCAAAAGATGCATTTTGTTAGCATTTCTGTATACTGTGGGTCATATTAGGAAAAGTCTGACTAAAAGAAATGTGTATATTATATTTTAACTGCTCTCAAATTGACCCTGATTGGTATGTAAGGGTTAATTAAACTGTAAATAATGAATTATCTAAATATAAAGGTAAATATTCATCCATTTCAGTGAAGAGGGATGAGCTGAACCGGTTTATGTCTGCCTCACAATCTCTCTTCCCGCTCCATCACTCCCTCTCTCCCTCTCTCTCCTCTCCTAGATGCTCTCGTATCTTGGACGCCCAGGGCCAGCCCCGCGTCTTCAAGCCCAAGGACCGTGACGAGATGGTGCACAAGGTGATCGAGCCGATGGCGTGCGACGGGCTGAGAACCATCTGCGTGGCCTACAGGGATTTCCCCGCTGAAGCCGGAGAGCCCAACTGGGACATCGAGAACGACATCCTGAACGAGCTCACCTGCATCGTCGTGGTCGGGATCGAGGACCCCGTCAGACCCGAGGTAACCCCGAGCAACCCCAACGCACAGAAATCCACCTGACGCCTGATAATTAATCTAAAAATCACTTCCTGTAATTAACACCTGATGTCGGGTTATGTATAACACATGCTGGTCATTTCTTGACAGCAGGGTTGTTATTGATTAGTCATCAATCAGCGTTAAGTAGCTGATCGATCAACGGTGGTAAAGGCTGGAGTGCAATTATATATTATCATATTTTAAGAGTTTAATTTGAGTAAAACTGGGTCTCCAAATTGCTTACCACTATGAATACAGCAAAATATGTCTCTGCAGCATCAGGATACGTCTCAAAAGTCGATTCTGACTATAAAAAAACAATTCTGAATAAGAAAACAAATATTTTTAAAGTCAGTTCCTCTATCGATATTGAAGACACACAAGAAGTGCGACTAACAGAGTGGAACAATTGTTTTCGTTGTAATTTTTAGTCGTTAGTGTTATATTTGCACGAAGGTAGAGCACACACACACACACACACACACACACACACACACACACACACACACACACACACACAGCAGCAGAAGAGCAGAGGCTGCAGCAAACAGACTGAAATAGTCTAAATTGTAATTGCATTTTACTTGAGTCGATGATAGAGTTCATTAAGTGCAACAGAACTCACCAATAAGAGAGACAGCACCAACCTGTTGAACAAAGATAATAAAAACCCAAGCAGTCAGGTTTGTTTTCCAGCCATGAACACTGAACAAACAAGCTCAAAACATACAAGTCACGTCTGTTTTGCCTAATTAGCCGTGTAAATGTGAGTCTGAAGGCTCCAGTGTGTTTAAACAAACTAGTCTTAGTACTACGTGTGGTCCGACTGCATCAAGTGAAAGGGAGCTTCTTATTTGCCTTGTTTCATTGCTCCTCGGGTGACCCGCAGATTGATCTGGCCCGTCATCGTGAATGATGTCTCAATGCGTTTATTTCTGCCTCGAGCCGCGAGGAGGAGTCCTGGGGGAGACGTCAGCGAGGATCTATAACACAACACCGGCCTTTTTCGGCTTTTAACTCCCCTTTTATTGTTTGTGGCTGGACACTGTGGCTCGTCAGTCTGCATCCATACTCGTTTTATACGGAGTCAGACACAATTCAGGTGACATATTAATGCAGTGTTTAGATTTTGGGTTTCATCAGCTAGTTAAAAATGGCAGATCTGTGTCTGCTGAGGGTCTGATAAATAAAGTAACTATAAAATAATGGTCACCATCACAGCAAATATGAGGAGAGTGTGTTGCTGTTCAACTTCAATACATTTTAATTATCTATTAGTGTCATTTCCGCTCAGTCGTGAAGTTGAAAATCCCAGTGCGTCAAATAGAAACTACTTTCAAAGTGAGATATATATATATTTACATAATTTCCACTCGGCCCTGAAAACCGAAACTTTTCTAAAAATACGCTAATGATCTGTGAACACCTGCAGACTGACAGCTGATTCAGAAAGTGATGTCACTTCAGATGTTGCTTCAGAAGAAAGGACGTCTCATTTCACATCAAACGCGCTCCCTCGATTCCCTCTTTTCCTCACATCTCTTTTCTCACATCTCTCCCTCGTTTTACACGTGGAAGCCACTGAGGCGCCACGGAAAAAAGACACAAGTGAAGCAAACAAGGAAACAATGAAGACAAAAGAGAGAGGCAGCCAAAGTGTTTCTACCTGCTCTGAATGTCCACACAGGAAGTCAAAGCCTCCTCCTGTGCTCCATCCATCCTTGATCTCTCTCTCTCCAGCGATTTTGTGTCTTTTGTAGCCTCACCTGCATGAATTGTTACAAATGGGGATAACCGTGAACATTTTCAGACGACCTCCGCTGGAAGTGATTCAGGTGTTACGCTCGGCTGCTCACATGAAAAGTGACAAAAGTAGCTGTTTGTTTTTCTTTGATAAACTGCAGTAAGAGTCCACAGCTCACCGGGAAGCTGCTGTTACCTGCAGTACGACATCGTCTCTGCTCGTATGCTGACATAAATAAAACACTCATATTTCAGTCTGGTGTCAGCAGATCTACTTCGTACCCCAGCGTAACAAATTTCTACTTGTTTTTTGTTCCTGGATAGTAAGATTTAATTCTTAATTGAGTAAAAAGTGTAGTAAAACTTTGCTTTTGTGACCAGGACAGTGATATTTTGAAATTTACCTATTTCCAGTTGGGAAAAGTTGCAAATTTGCGCATTTTCAAAAAACAACATATAAAATAACACATACATATAGAAATAACTATAATATATAAATGAGTTTGGCTTAGTCTGATATGTCGTGCAGGTTATATTTTAATATTTGAATTATAAGGAAACGTACATCGACTCTGCTCGTATGCTGATATTAAAAAAACACTCAGATTTCAGTAAAATTTCTACTTGTTTTTTGTTCCTGGATAGTAAGATTTAATTCTTAATTGAGTTAAAAGTGTAGTAAAACTTAGCTTTTGTGACCATGACAGTGCTATTTTGACATTTTACTTATTTTCAGTTGGGAAAACAGGAAAAAAATCACATTATAACATATACATGAGTTTGGCTTAGTTTGAAATGTCCTGCAAGTACTGAACTGATCAGATTTTGATATCTGTATTGTAAGGGAAAAACGTTAGGCCAGAAACATTATGTTAATCTAAATGAACTTCATCTCCCTAACATGAAGACTGAAGTGAGTCCTGGTCGTGCGTGTGTCAAGTACAGATGCCCTGAAATGTTAAATGAAGCCTGTAATGAAGGCCAGAAAGTCTCAATGCTGATTTCCTGCTGCTTTAATGTCAGAGCACAAAGATCACAGACAGGATGGAAATAACCGGAGAGCAGCAGGAGTCAGTCAGCAGCTCCACGTTGATCTCTAAACCACCTGAGATCCATACCAGACTCTTCAGTGTATTTTATTTGAGTTTTTAGTTAATTATTCTGTTCATATTCTCAAGCATCAAACATGTATGTAGCTGTGACCTGACAGCAAGAAATCTGCCCTGTCACTGATCAGATACTTAATGTATAAGAGGCTAATTCCACCATCAATGAGCAGAGCCTTTATATAATCAATGAAGAGTAAAGCCAATCTAATAACCCTGCTTGCTTTGCCAATTAGTGGTGACAACCTGTGCATATTTAATGTAGCTTTACACCAGAGTACCATCACCATCCAAAACCATGCAAAAGGGGCTTAAATATGCAGTTAATGGGTCCATGCATCATGTTAAACCAACCTACCACCAACCAAAACACGTCACCATTAGTCCCAGACATTGTTTCACTTGAGCAGCTGCTTATTAGAAAAATTAGGGAACTTCTTTAGGCTCCATTTGTCAAATTTATCTTAACCCTTACATACTGTTCAGGGTTTTTACATTTGAGAACTGTAAAATCACCCTATACACATTTCTTTTAATCAGATTTTTATATGTGACCCACAGTATTACAAAAATGGAAATGAAATGCATCTTTTTTTTTTCTTTTTTTGTGCAGCTGATACACATTTTTTATATATGCAAATATACAAAATTGACCTGTTCATTAAAATTAAATCAATAATCACCATTAAAACATGTTATATTCTTCAAATTCTATATGATCATACAAGAGTCATTGTGAATGACTATATTTTCCTTAAATAAATAGAATACACTCTGTTTGCTCTCTGACAGATTCATTAAGGCTCACTCAAACATTTATTAATGACTGATGGGGAATTTATGAATGTGAAATGGTGCCGAGACTAATTATGAGTCAGAATATGAACAGTATATAAGGGTTAAAATGATGGAGAGATATAGGAAGAGATGCTGGTGAATGTCTTTTTATATTGTGTTAAACTTAATATTTCTTTTCTCCGCTCACTCCTCCAGGTACCTGAGGCTATTTCTAAGTGCCAGCGTGCCGGCATCACTGTGCGTATGGTGACTGGAGACAACATCAACACCGCCCGCGCCATTGCATCAAAGTGTGGCATCCTGCTGCCCGGGGAAGACTTCCTGTGTTTGGAGGGCAAAGAGTTCAACCAGCAGATCCGTAACGACCAGGGAGAGGTGGGACAAAACATATTTTACAGCACGTTACTGTATGTAGCCTCTAATTATGTAAATACAAGCTGCGTGAAGCTTTGACCGCATGCTGACTCGGAAATTAACTCATAACAATCAAGCCTTGATTAAGTTTGACTTATCAAGTCCTTGTATAGAACATTTGAGCAAAATACTACTACCACTACTTCCATATTCACAAGAGGAAAAAGAAGCTTAATGTGGGAATTACAGGAATGATACAAGTTAATCACAACATAGAGTTTAGATTTAACTTCATTTTTTTGATGATCTGATTTTATGCTGCATTCACTTGAAAACCCACATGACTGTTTAGGAGCATTGATTCAAGGTGTAACTTTTCCAGAAACTTTTTTTTATTATCTATGATCATATTTATATGTGTGATACAGACATACTCATTTTAATATTAATAGAAGTGATCAATATCAATATTAAACACCTTGAACAATGTTAATTATTCACAAGTGAAGTTGTACCTGAATGCAGCACAGTACAAAATACCACATTTCTGCAGTAACAGTATTTTAAAGGACCAGTCTGTACAATTTAGTGACATCTAGTGGCGAGTTTGCAGATTGCAACCAAATGAATCCACCTCCACTCCCTTCCCAGCATGAAGAAAAATCTACAATGGCCACGAAAATGAGGATAAACCAGAAACTCCCTCTCTAGGCCTTATCAAGTAGATATAAAGGACTCATGTTAAGTTAATTAAAACACAGCAATTCTTTTTTTAAGGTGATTATACAACAGGTAAAACTTTATATCTGCCTACTGGCAGATATAAAGTTGCCTACTGGCAATCCCCCTAAATCTTACACAGGTAAGGTTCAACTAAACAAAGTTGAACCTTAGTGTAGTTTTGAACATAGTTAAGTTAGTATTGACTTTATAAAATACAACTTTAAAGTTATTATTGAACTTCAGATGTTTCTCGCTACCTGCCAAATGTTAGACGTTTCATTTCAGGTTTAGCTCGTGGCAGGTTGCTGTGAGTCATCAGTTTTGAGCTCATATAATGTGGAGCTCAGTCTGTCCTGCACATGAGATTATTATTGTTTTATGTCCAAAAGGGAAAGTTTCTCCACTGTACTGGGAAATAATACTTAAAAATGTACAAATATCAACATACAGGAAGGTTATCTTTACATTTATGAAGGTTTTATGCTTTCAAGCGTTCACTGTAAAGTAAGGGATTATATTTTAGCAGATTTTAATGAAACTATTGTTCATGTTTTCTAGGTGGAACAAGAGCGTCTGGATAAAGTTTGGCCCAAACTGCGTGTGCTGGCTCGTTCCTCACCGACAGACAAACACACTCTGGTTAAAGGTGGGTTCATTCTTACAGGGATTCACATTAGTATGATTTATATTTTATAATTATAATGTTTATCTTCAAGGTGAACTTCAATTACAAGGAAATGGCCCTTCCATGTTTTCATTATTTAAGGAGAGAATTCATTTGCGCATCGTGTCTTTTCTTAAATGTTAATTATTCACTCCTTTAAAGCGGAGACTTGTTTGTTTGTTCCACTCCGTTGATCAGGCATCATTGACAGCACGGTGGGAGAAACCCGACAGGTGGTGGCAGTGACTGGAGACGGTACCAACGACGGGCCCGCCCTCAAGAAAGCTGATGTCGGCTTTGCAATGGTAACAACATTTTTCCACCTTTTTTTTTTTTTTTTTTTTTTTCTTTTCCTGTCGTCTCCGTTCTTCATCTGCTCGCTGTTTCACTCATCTGCTGTGCAGTTTGCTCTGGATCATTACCAAAATGAAAAAAAATGGAAACCTTTAAGTTAATTACATTTCTGTTGCAGCCATGAAAATGATATTTTCTCTAAACGTCATCCACAATAACTCCTGAATTTGATGCCAGTAGATTCATTAAGAGAGCTGTGAAATGAAAGAATAAATCAATAAATGTTGAGCCTGAATGCTTCGGCTCATCCACATCGTTCTCAATCTGCCGCCATATCACTGCCTTTATTGTTCTCCAAAGACCACTACAGAGACAGCAGGCAGACTGGTTCTTTCTTTCTTATATTTTAGGCTTATGTCTTTTTTTTATATACTGTAAATCATGTCTGGTCACACACAATTAATCATACATTGGTGGCAATATCTTGATCTCATGTTTGATCCTGTTTAGTACAATTTGAAATACTTTACACCACAGATAAAGGTCTTGCAAGCCACGCTGGTGCTTTTTTTTTTAGGTTTATATGTGTGTTTTTTCTTCCATTCCAGGCATCCATTCGTTTTCTTTTCATTTCCGGATGATAAGAAAATCAATTTCCAGACTCATGAAACTTGTTTGAGTCTTGTAATCCATCACAGAACCAGCACATTATGTCTACATTCATTTTTGTGAAGGTTTTGTAAAAGCACTTTAAGAGCAAATTGATATGAAAAGTCGCAGTTCACAATGATGGATTAAACAATTCCAGTTTCAAGGGTTCGCCATTTGATTATTATGACGTATGGAAATGAATCTGCAACCAGTGGCCATGTGGAAAAGACAAAGACAGATTCACATGAACATCTAAAACTATACAGCATGCATTTAAAAACATTATTTACATTGTTTGTAGTTGAGCTAAAACTTGTGGCATGGCCCTTTAAAACTGAATACCAGCTGAGACAGATATTTAAATTTGTATTCATAACTTTATGGATATATAGCCCATAATACTTTATAGTGTGTTATAGGAGCGTTTCAGTAAGCTGACTTGGAGTCTTTGCTATATTTGTGAATGCAGAGTAGATTTGAGATCTGATGTGTGATTGTGTCACTCTCTACGAGGATAAATCGAGCACAGGAGAGATTAGAGAGAGACTGTAACAACTTCTCATGAGCTCTTGTGTATCCCACGGCTAATCGACTGACATTATACACCCTGTTTACATCACCCAAAGCATGATGGGAACCATAGTGCCAAAAACTCAAAACATCCCAACAGGAATGACACAGTCAATAAAAAAGATTTTTTAGTTTCACACATTTTGTGACACAACTGAGGCTCTGATTGTCTCATCAGCATGGTTCATGTATCCCTGCGGTTTGTGGCTTCTGAGCGTTAAATGCAGTTGTGAACCAGCAGCAGCAGCAGCAGCAGCAGCAGCACATGGTTCCCCTCAGAAACACAGCTGAAATAGACACAAACCTGAAGCAGCTCTGCTCACTGTCACAGGCGAATGAATAAGCTGCTGCTCATTATTTGTTCATTAGATCAGAAAATATTCACAGTGAGCCACGTCTCCCAGCTGACACCAGAGCACAAAGAGTTACACCGATCAGCTGATAGTATAGCCGATGATGAATTAAAACCATCTTGACTGACTCCTGTACAGAGCGTCTGGATGAGCTCAGTGACATCAGCTGACTCCTCTGTGTGCTGCTGTGACCTTTACTGGAGAAAAGTCATCTGAAAAGTCCTGCAGGCTGCTGAGCAGCTGCTGTGCTGTCAGACAGCACCGTGACAGTAGTTACTGTTCCTAAACACATCACAGAGAAAGTCTGGGGATTTAAACCAATGACCTTCAACTCTAATGTGTCCCATATGGAATATTTTCAGTTTGCATCCAAATGTTCACTGTTCATTTATCACCTGTTCTGACTGGAAATGGAGAGTGATCCGCCTCCGTCTGTCTGGGAGTGTCTGACTCTGCAGAGACACATCTACTCACTTCACAGCTTCTTTATTATTACTGTTAACACCAGAATGATCCTGTTTTATTTTTAACACAGCATTAACAATACTCTCAAAGCTTCATGTGTTTTAACTGCATTATCCTTAAAACCAGGGGTGTCAAATTCAAACCACTGGGGGGCATCCGCCAGGTTGTTTTCTCCTAGAGGAATTGGGATGTTTTTCTTTTTTCCAACAATAGATTTAAACTATATTCACTCTGACACTGAGCAGCTCACATTTCCCTCTCACCTCCCTCATACTTGTCATGCTGTTTTGTATGTTCAGTAAGCGGGTATTTAGACAGAAAATACTACACTGGTGTGGAGGCGTCCTGCTTCAGGTATCAGCAAGATATGAAATATGATCCAGGAACTGTGTGTGTAACAGATCCGTGATTTTGAGGGCTTATCAGGCACCGAAATGCTGCACAGCGCTTTATAATACTCAGAGGCAGGATGTTACAGGAGGTTTAGCACCAGCTGCTGCCAGTTAGTCTACGTCTAAAATCATCAACTGGGATCTGATCGCCCCTCTCTGCTTCCTGTCAGGGAATCGCCGGCACAGATGTGGCAAAGGAGGCGTCTGACATCATCCTGACCGACGACAACTTCACCAGCATCGTCAAGGCCGTCATGTGGGGTAGGAACGTCTACGACAGCATCTCCAAGTTCCTGCAGTTCCAGCTGACCGTCAACGTGGTTGCCGTTATCGTGGCGTTCACCGGCGCTTGCATCACACAGGTAGGCCGTCGCCCCCCGCTGGTGGATCCTGCTCTGATTTTTTTTTTAGGTTAATGTGTGTTTTTATTGCTCATGTGGTCATCACAGCTGGTTAGACGCACCGGTCACAACAGGTCAGTGTTAGCTCATGAATTCGCTGTGAAAGCTGAAATCAACACAGAAGTTTTAGGATCCAGTCTCTATCACATCTGCCGTCTGTGGTGTTATTATGGAAGTTCAGAGCTGCCAATATTGAAATGAAATAAATAATCCAATTGTGCACATTATGTAGGACTGTACTTTAATTTAATTTATCTCTCTAGTGAAAAAAAACAAGCTTAAATTCACTGATACTGGACAGACATGACAACCGTGACCAGAAATCAGAGATGGTGTCCTCTGGATTGGTGCGTTCCAGTCAGTCAGATGTTACATCCTGTCTGGTGATTTGATGGATGGTATATTTTTATACAAAAGAGGCCTTTTGGAAAAAAACTGCTGTTATGAAAATGACCATGAAAAAGCTGTTTCCACTTTATTTTCATTAGAGCTGAACCCATATCAGAAATCAAATTAAATTACAGTTCACAATTAAATTTTAAAAGTTTAGGTTTCACATTGTTTGCCAGTTTCATAGTGGCACTTGAAGCTTTTTCTTCTCCTTACTAATAATATATATATGTACTGAAGTTGTTTCCCAAGTTAACACACAGCTAAGCTTTAAGAAACTAACCTGATGTTCCAGATGGTTTGTTACACAGCACAGACTGAGAAGTCGTCCTTGGAAAGTGTTTAGAAAAGGGCAAAAAATACATACCATGTGATTGGATGAACCATCTGTCAATCACTGCCTTTCACTGTCTCACCCTGCAAGGCAGCTGGATCTGTGAGATTAAAAGATTGTGCATAACTTTAAGCCTGACGAGATGGATTCTTGCATGATCTCGTGATGTTGTGATCTTGTGATCTTGTGAATCCAGCTGCCTCGCAAGCTAAATAACATTATTTGCAAATAATCAATTATTTATAGATAGGATATAAAGTTGGTGTTGCTCTGAGGACGGCAGCTTTGGTCAGTCCACCAATCCAGACTGACATGTTAACTATCAGATTGAGTTTGGTTTAGACATTTAACATCACTCTCAGAATAAATTATTATATCTTTGGTGATCCCTTAACTTTTTCATCTGGCACACCATCATAAGAATTAGTTAATGTCTTTGATTTCGCATCAGTCTCAGCTTCCCTTTTTATTAATTGTTAATTAAGAAACGTTCGCATGTTAACACTCTAAGAAAATGACTCTGCTTTTCTTCGACAACAGCAAAATCTATATCATTTTCTACACTATTAGACCGTCATGCCTCTTGAAGTTTCAATCTAAAGGATAAGCTGTAATTAAAGAAACATGAACTCAGTTAACATACATAGAAAGTCAAAATTTCCACCGCAGACTTCTAGCTTTAAACATCATCATGTTTAAATATTCCGTGTCCGTCTTTTCTGTCAGATGATTTCAACCTGAATCGGGATGCACACAAAAGCTAATCATTATTTCTACTTTTTAATCAAATAAATCAAATATCCACAGAGATCAGACCGAGTGAGTCATTTGTGATTTCAGTGTGACCAGCTCAACATGCTGCGAGGAGGAGAGGCGACCGTGTTACATTCTTTTAAATTCATAATGTGTCTCTAATCAGGAAACTGAACTCCTGACACAATAAAAAAGTAACTTGCGGCTGTGTATTAATTGAAAGGCTCACAGCTGGCAGGACAGATAACTAACTCGTCTACAGAGCCAAGAACACAAAGTAGGCTAAGATACAGCCTGAAACCATGGCAACACGTCACCGTCTTAATCCTGAAATATAACAGGGGCTCAGCAGGTCCGTGGTCTGTGTGCCGTGTTTATACTCACTGATCATCCTTCGCTCCGTTTGTGTTTCGGCCTCTGAAATGTTGCACAGATCATTAAGAGACGTGAACTGACTCAAGTCTTTATTGTATAAACAGAGGATGGACCCAGGGGTGTGTGGAAATGCTATTTCTCTGCTTTGATTTTCACTTAAATCGGTGTCGCAAATGACACTATTATTAAATTTGTTGTGCTTTTCATAATGAAGATTATATAATATGGAAATTTGCATTGTTCTATTCTATAATCACCTTTAGTTTCCTGACTTGATCATTTTCATTTTCACTACAAAAAGTTACAGAAGTATCTTCAATTCAGCAGTTTTGTGGGGTAATATTAAGTGTAGGTTAATAATTATATAGATTAAATGATTTATTTTTTTAAAGATTTTGTTGCCATAGACGCCTTTATTAAGTAGTAGACAGACAGGAAACATGGGAGAGAGGGGGGGGGGGGGGTGACATGCAGCAAAGGACCTCCAATCGGGATTTGAACCACTCGACCACCTGTGCCCAAATGATTTATTTTATACCAAACAGTAAGCAGAGAAGGTGGAAATCCTCTTTTTTTAGCTCGGAGCAGTGTCTGCAGGTCTTCCTCTCAGGCTGAACACAGCCTCAACAACCTCCACCAACACACATGACTCCCATCCGCAGTGGAAATTACACTCCTGGATCCAGAAGTCAAAAAAATACAATAAAGTCAAAAAGGAAAAACAAAACATGTCTTTGAACCTTTCTGTGTCTGCCTGGCTGGAGTCTAAAGACCTGCAGACATCACAACATCACAACTGTGATATATATATATATATATATATATATTTTAACAGAAGAAGAACAACATGGTGGTATTTTATACATTGCTAATTGAATTTTCTTAGTATTTGTTTGCTGACTCGTGATTTTCGTCCCTCCTGCAGGATTCCCCTCTGAAGGCCGTCCAGATGCTGTGGGTCAACCTCATCATGGACACTCTGGCGTCTCTCGCTCTGGCCACCGAACCTCCGACTGAATCTCTGCTGCTTCGTAAACCGTACGGCCGCAACAAGCCGCTCATCTCCAGGACCATGATGAAGAACATCCTGGGCCACGCCGTCTATCAGCTCGTCATCATCTTCACCCTCCTCTTCGCCGGTGAGTTAAATGACTAAGACAAGAAAAACATGAAGTATAAACCTCAGATGTGAAGAGTAAACTTGGTTATTGACAAAACCTTGATTTATTTCATCATCATGTCTTTTCCTTCAATGACTCTCAGGTGAGAACTTCTTCGACATCGACAGCGGTCGTAACGCTCCCCTGCACTCACCGCCGTCGGAGCATTACACCATCGTGTTCAACGTGTTCGTCATGATGCAGCTCTTCAACGAAATCAACGCCAGGAAGATCCACGGAGAGAGGAACGTGTTCGAGGGCATCTACAGGAACCCCATCTTCTGCAGCGTCGTACTGGGCACCTTCATCCTGCAGGTAAGATCATCATCATCATCATCATCACCATCATCATTATCAAATCCATTGATTCCTAAACCTTTTCCATCATGGCCCTCTTTTATAGAAAGATACAAAAGCATAGATTAAAATAAGAATATAAAAATGATTAAATTAAATAATTACCCTCATATCCCATCCAGTATAAACTTTGAAAAAGTTTCAGAGTTTATACTGGGATTCTATTCTCAGGGATTATAGGAACACCTCACCTGAAATAAAGACTTCCTCTGCTAACATCTTGTTTTAGTTTAGTCTAAGTTTATTTATTTATTCAAATATGTGAAAATAACAAAGTAAAATACATAGGCAGTGGAACATAGCAAAATAGAAATGACAGTAAACTTTAGATTTCCATTCCAAAAACAGGGTGTAGGGTGAAGTTAAACTTTTTAAAACTCTGTATTTTTATTGAACATTAAGAGCTGAGACACTGTATCACACAACAAAGACGAGGTTTTTATAAAGGTAATAGTTAACGATGCAACCTCCACTAAAGGTTCATCTCTCAAATGACTAGAAAATGGGAGGAAAAGTGCAAATAATGATTTTCCGCTCTGAGTTGGAAGTTTCTTTTAACTTGAGGGGTTCAAGCTGCTCCTGCCAAAACACGAGGTGCTCAGCAACGTAAAAGCAGCCAGCTAAGAGATTCACTCTGATAAAAAAAAAAAAATTGTAAGAAGCCGCTCCAGGCTGATAAAAAAGTGCTTTGTAAGATCGAGGCTTAAAGGATAAAGCTGGAAATATTCTATATTTTTATTACTGTCAACAAACACAATGAAAAAACAAAACCAATAATGTTTTTAATCAGTTTCTCAATACTGTCTGACTTGCTTACCCTGTCTTAGACTCTCAGCCTGGAGCTTTTTGCCTCCTACTGAACACATAAATCTTTAAAATCAGATCACAAATATATCGTTTCATTATTCATTCATTCTCACAGCTCACACATCTCCAATGTTTCTTTTCCTCTTCAGATCATCATCGTTCAGTTCGGAGGGAAGCCGTTCTCCTGCACAGCTCTGACAATCGACCAGTGGCTGTGGTGCGTGTTCATCGGTGTGGGAGAGCTGCTGTGGGGACAGGTGAGACCAGAACCAGAACTACAGGTGTTTTTTTAGGCTCAGTAAACACACACAGCCTCAAAGCCGAGCATGAGGAATCAATAAACAACATGTATACGGGGGAAGAGGATGATGAAGAGGTGGATGCGTGAGGTTTGTAGCAGCAAACTGTTGCCTGTCACACTCTGCTCTGCTGCAGCGTTGCCATCACGACCATCGCCATGGTAATGAGCTCAGTACATGAAAGCAGTGCGACTCCTGTTCACGAGCACAAGGGGGAAAACAAACCCAGCGTGTCGGTCCCTGTGTGGATGATATGTACACACACGCGCACATACATACATGCACACACACACACACACACGCACAGGCTTAGAAAGCATTTTTATATATCAAAAAAGTTGAGTCGTAAGAAGTCTGGTGGGTTCAGTTGTCGGGCAGAGACAGAGAACAGAGAGACAGAAAGATGCTGACAGAAACAGACAGACATGTGAGGTCTGTGCTTAAAGGTAAAATACTGTTTGTTTTAATGGAGACAGAGAGAGAGGGAGAGTGAGAGAGAGGGAGACAGAGAGAGAGAGAGAGAGAGACAGAGAGAGAGTCAGACAGACAGAGAAAGAGAGAGAGAGATGACGACAGAAGTGTAAGAAACTGATGTGCAGCTGAAGCAGGAGTATCAGTGTGTCTCTCTTGTTTTTAATTGAACAACAGTATAATAAGATAACAGAATATTGTATATAATAAATTCAGTTCATCAGAGATCCATTTAATTTATAATACAATATAAGAAAGTAATAATAGGAGTTAAATAAAGTACATTGTACAGCGTTTACATACAGAAATAATCAAGTTACATATTTGTATGTGTAGCTAACGGGCATTACTGCTTGTTAACAAAGAATTTAGTGTTATGGAAAAAATGACCAATAATTAAATAAAGTATTATATCATAAGTCGATGAAAATAAGATAACATGTTCTATTTAAAAACACAAACAAGAGGTGAAGATGGCGGCGAGCACGGACGCAGCGGCTCCAAGCTCTCTAGATTTGAGTCCTGTATGGTGCCGTCTATTCATTTATGTATTTATTTAGTTTGGCAAATTGCTTAACTTTTATTGCGTATTTTCTAGAGATGCTGTCATGTCTCATTCTTGTAACAATGACAAATAAAGTACTTTGAGCTTTGAACTTGAACTATTTAAATATATATATATATATGTTTAATTAGGCAACAAGTCATTAAACCCTTAAAAAACAACTTAAACTCCAGGAGAGACTGAGTGATTTTGGTTATCATGGCTCTTAACGGTACTTCAGTGAACAACAACAGTCTCAGACTCCATGAATCTGGTGGAGATGAAAATCTGTGCAGCAGAAGTTAGAATATTCAGACTCTTAGTTTTTATTATGAGTTGAACTCTAAAAACTTTTCTCATAATGTAACTTGAGATATATGGTGTCACTCTCCCTGCCTGGTTAACTCCGCCGCTTCAGTTTATTCAGTTTATTACTCACGCTCTCCGTCCAAGCTGACATAACCCTGATGACATCACTCTGACATCATCAAGGTTATTTTCTCCTCCAGAGCCACGAGAGACTTTACACAACAGTTTCCACAGGCTGAGTTGAACTATTGGTGACCAGTAAACTGATCTTCATGTGGAATATCTTTTTAAAAATCCATCATCTTTTTCCATCAAACTCAGCTGATCTCGGCCGTCCCGACCCACCACCTGAAGTTCCTGAAGGAGGCCGGTCACGGCATCACGAAAGAGGAGATCCCCGAGGAGGATCTGACAGAGGACGCAGATGAGATCGACCACGCTGAGATGGAGCTGAGGAGAGGCCAGATCCTCTGGTTCAGAGGTTTGAACCGCATCCAGACGCAGGTACGGCCGCCATGACAACCAACACACCTCCTCGTCTAACCATGCTTTTTTCTTTTAAGGGTTTCTGATTTCACGAGTTTCCAGGCTGGTGTTTTTTTTTGAAGGTAATAAGATGAGGCAA
>NC_070580.1:30054802-30124802 GCF_027409825.1 Scomber japonicus | reverse complement strand
AGGATATAAGCACATATAAGGTCACAAAAAGAGGGGCATGTAGGCGTGTTGGTTTCCCTGGAAGAAAGCGCAGCTGTGTGGAGGCCTATCTTCCACAGTTCAGATAAAGACGGGAGGACATCAGAGCACAGTGTGACATGTCAAGGTTCAAAATGTTCAGCGGTTTCCATAACTCTTTGCCTAACATTATATAATCTTTTCCACCAATTAGTATTGTTATAAACCATATTTGGGACTTTTGGGAAGTCAGAAACAGAGGCGTCGTTAGGAAAATGGAAAATGGAAATTTCAACGATTCCATGACAACAAGGCAAACACTGCTGATTAAGATCATGCGATATGATCAAAAGCTCCACAACAGCTACTAAATGGAGGGGAAGGTTGGAGTTTGATTTCAGGTGAAGTTGGAAACTCTGCATCTGGTGTCTGATAATAACCTTCATCTGGCCTTGGTGGAGCCACAGGGAGTTGTGAAAGAAGGAAGCGATGCGAGCAGAAAGTCTCGTGCTTTTCGGTTTCTCTCCGCCATCAGACACGCCGCGAAGAAAAAGGAAGCTCTCTGTTTTCTCTTCATGTCTTTTGTATCTGTAATATCAGTCTGTCGTCCTCCTGGGATGGGAGGATGAGGGGATGGAGGGGGAGGCGACGAAAGGCTGCAAGCTAATTAGGTTCTTATCTCTCCACGCTCCTCTTCCTGTCCTCCTCCTCTCTAATCCTGGTGGGCAGCGTTGTGCTGCTCAACGCCTCGACAGTCAAACACAGTGGGGTAATAATTGGTACAAGCAGCACCTCGCTGCCGAAACTTTATCAGTCGTTCCAAGTGACACATTTTCGCCTCTTCCTCCTGTTTCCACTTCACTCAGAGTGCTTCCAGTCTGATTCAAAAGCTTTATTCATTGTTGCGTTTCTTCCTTCATCCCTTCATTCTATCTTCTGGATTTTCACGTTTTGTCTTTTCACTAACTACATGACAGCTTTCTCTCTCTCTCTCTCTCTCTCTCTCTCTCTCTCTTTCTTTTTGTGCTTTTCTCTCAAACTTCTCCTAACCCCTAAATCCTCTCTTCCGTCCTGATTTCTCCCTCATCCTCTCTTTCTTGTTTCTTCTCATGTTCTCTGTATCCACTTTGTATCAGTGTTATGGTGTTATTCCTGCAGAACAAATCAGTGCTGTGTTCTAACATGAAAACACCTGGAGGCTGAAAATGTTAAATGTGGGCACCAACATGATATCTGAGTTTTGGAACTGATACCAATATGATCATTTTTTTGACCTTACATTAAACAATGTTGACCCTACTTCTCTGTTTATAACTAACTAAGCCTCAAATGCATCAGTGATTTATTGATCAGGTGTCATTATTCAGATACAGATCTCATGTTAATATGAAGCTGATGTGTTCAATACCAGCTTTCCATAGTTGACAGTTTTTAAATTCTTGGTGCAAAGACACATTCACGTTCTGAACCAGAAATAAGCCCCGCTGTAGTGAAACTGATTTTTGGTCTGTTGAGACCAAATGACATTTCTTAAAGTTCGGTTGATAAGTCGTATTTGGGGACAAACAGAAAAGGTCAACACAACAACATGTGGCAACATGTTGCACATGTCAAAATACCATGTAAGCCTGAAGCAGCATTACACATTATCATGGGTCAACTCATCTGGATACTCCACCTTACTGTTTCTCACTGCTAACACAAGGACGACCTCTTCTGTCTGTTTGCTGTTTCTCACTTCACACCTGAAATGTAATTACTGACCTTTAAAACTTTCTCTAACCTCTCTATAACTATTTCTTTTCTTCCTTCTTCCCATCTCCTCTCCTCTATCCTGTCACCTCGCTCTGTCTCTATCTCTGCTGTCTAACGGTGTGTTGTGGCTGTCCCTCCTTCAGATGGATGTGGTCTATACCTTCCAGACGGGCCAGGCGCCGGTGCCCGGTGCCCTGCGCCGCCAGCCATCCGTCGTCAGCCAGCACAATGACGCCACTGCCGCCAAAACTCTCTCTAGTCCCACCCACGTAGGACTTAGCTCCTCCTCTTCTCTCACCAACTCAGCCGGGGCTCCGCCCCCTGCTGCTGCTGCTTCCTCCTCCACTGCAGGCAGTGAGTCGGTGATCGGAGGCCAGCTAACACCACGCTTCACCTGGCTGGACTCTGTCTCTTTTTCTCTTTTTGATCTGCATGAAACATTGAACGCTGCATGACTGACTCTCACTAAATGCATCACGCTGTTCCTGTCACCAGCAGGGTGTCTGCATGTCTGAACTACTCTGAGATCTATGAATGATCTTCCTAATTATTATAAGACATAACCGACTCATTTAACATGATAGTAATTTACATAAAGCTGGAACTGGTGTGATTCACGTGTCAAAGTTGTTAGTATAAAGTTTGTATAAGGAGGAGCAGTTAGCAGGTGAATGGTAAAACTAAAATAAGTGGAGCTGGTTGCGCTGAAATGACGACTTCACAGTAAATATATTGGATCAGGTTCAGAAATTCATTATCCCATAATCTCTGCTTTAAACTTAAGTATTTATGTATTTAGTTTGATCATATGCAGGTCAAAAGAAACCTAGCACTGGGGGATAATCAAATCAAATCAATCATGAGCCGCCTCTACCATTCAAGCAGTCCTCCTAATATTCAAAACAGATCCACTTACAGAATGGTGTAAAAATTGTTGCTGATTTTATTTTAAAAAGGAACTGCTAGTAATGTTTCCTGCATTCTTCTACAGCTGCTTCACAGTTTTATCAGTGGAAAGCTTTTCATGCAGCAGCAGGAAATGTTCAGTTTGCATTTGCCATAATTAAAACATAAAACCCAGCTCTGAAACATCTGTTGGAAATCAATAAGTAAACAGCAATGAGACATTAACGTAGGAGGGAAACTGCGATTCAGGCAGAAGATATGAAGCAGAGCTGAAGATATTTAAAGACATAGTTGCACATTTTGGGCCTGGAAGTCACACATCGTTGGTTTTGGTCTTTAATGGGATTTGCTGACAACAAAAATATATAATATATCCAGCTTCATCCTTTAACAGAAAACAGTCTAAAAGCTTTACGAATGAACTTGCAGACAACCTGATCACCTGATCTGCTTTCCCATTCCCCTTCCTTCTTCACCTTCCTCTGCTGTGGCTTATTCTTCATCTTTAATCTCTTTCTCCTCTTCTTTAATACCTCTCATCGCTTCCCTCTCAGCCCGCCGCTTCTCCTCCTGCATGTTGTGGAGATTTAAACTCTTTAACATCCGTCTATTAACCCTGATGTGACTTGCTGCCTGACGAGAGGATGACAGATCACAACTGTTGGCCAACGAGAAGAGAAAGATGCTGGGAATCCTTCTGATTCGTGACAGAGTGGGAAAAAAGAAAAAATCCCTGCCCTATTTTCTTTGTTGTGTTTTTTTTTTCTTTTTTTCCTTCTTTTCTTCTCAGAGGCGACAGCCTGGGCACCAAGATAATTTTATGGGTTAATCCTGAGCAGGGTTAAATCTGTCAGGCTCAGCAAGTCTCTCATGGTTTAACAGCCAAGAGCTTTTTAACTTGTGAGCTTTGCATGTGTGTGTGTGTGTGTGTGTGTGTGTGTGTGATGGTTGCATGTATGCTCTAAGCTGCAGTGCTCAGCCTGCAGTTCCCCTGTGGTTCAGTAATAGAGAGCTTTGAACTGCAGGGTTATTAATTATAATGAAGAGTGTCTGTTGGTGCGTATAAATCAGTGTGATCAGCTGCAGCCTCTGTGGATTCATCACAGAGGAAACAACTTTAGGCAGAGAGAGGAGAGCAGCTAGAGGACAAAATGATTCTGGCTCTGAGTGCGATTATAAATACTTAACAGTGTGCGTGTGTTTGTTATTTTTCCTGTGTGTGTGTGTGTGTGTGTGTGTGTGTGTTTTTACAAGGGCTGGCTGTCGTTTGAAATGTTTCCATACTAGTGCTGAAACCATCAAAGCTGAATCACCCAGTCTGCAAAGCGAGTCCCAGACCCCCAGGGGCCCCATGAGTCCCAGTTTTGCTGCATGCAATTTGGTTTAATATTCATTACATCCAAATTTTATTAATTACAATTTTTTTTTTTGTGTGTGCGAATAAAAACATTTTTTTGTCACGAGGTCGTCTAGTAATGATTAGTCTGGCCATGAATACCAAAACTTCTGTACTCTCTTACTCTGAGAAATACTAACATGTTTTTCTATAAAACCTTTTTTTATTTAGCAACAAAAAAGGCAAAGTTAAGTGTTAGATGTTGTCTAAACACACACAGCTGTACAAGAACAGGGTCGTAAATTGACAAAACAAATGTATGTCAATCAGGAAAATATAATATGCAGTTTTCTCCTTTCCCCAAAAACCTCCAATGCAGTTCAGGACCCAGCCCCAGTTTTTAATATGTGTTCATGGTTTATGGGGACGCAGATCTGACCCCTCTGAGGACTGAAAAATCTATCCACAAAGGCTAATCTTTTATTTTATGTTGGATTTTGATATTTTAGATCAAGTCCTGTCATGTTTCAATATGACAGTGCACCCATGCAGAAAGTCAAACCCATAAAAACCCCCCCAAAAAAACAGTTTTCTTAGTTTGATGTGGACGATCTTGACAGGTCTGGACAGCACCCTGACCTGAACCCATCCAACACCTGTGGGATGAAGTGTTATAGCGATGATGAGCCAGACTTCTATCACCCAGCGTCAGTGTCTGTCGGACTGGGAGCAAATCCCTACAGGCTGGTTTCAAAATCTGATGGAAAGTCTGAATAGTCATATATACAACGATGAAATGAGATTATTAAAGTCAGTCTGTGTATTTGACTCCTGCTATGGACAAATACTGTGTGTGTGTGTGTGTCTCGTAGCCTCTGTGATCTGATGGTCCCTCCACATTCAGCCACCTGTTGGGGGCGTTTTCATTGGAGTTTGTCCCATGCATTCAGCTGCCTCCAACCTACATCATGTCAACCCTTTCATTTGAACCTTTTGTGTTGATGTTTTGTTGATATTTAGTTTCAGTTTTCCGATCGTGTTTTCATCATCCGGCCCGACCTGTGTTTCACTTGTTGACGTTGTGTTTTGTGGTTTGCACCCCCCCGCACAGATTCAGACGATCTCCATGTGTCCCATCAGCCCCCGCTGCCTGTTTGACATCACACACTTTCATAAACACAGAGCATGCGAGTTGTTGTTCTGCTCCTTCTCTGACGTTTCTTTTCTTTCTTTCTTTCAGATTAAGGTGGTGAACGCGTTCCGTAGCTCCCTGTACGCGGGGCTGGAGAGCCCAGAGTCCCGTAGCTCCATCCACAGCTTCATGGCCCATCCCGAGTTCGTCCCCTTATCCGAGGAGGAGGCCCGCATCCCCCCCATCGAAGAGACCGGAGAGGAGATCGACACCCTCCCCAGCGCCTCCTCTGCGGCGGGGGGAGGAGGAGAGCCACCCAGCGCCTTCCCCCATAGCTGCGAGTTATCCATCTGAGCTCCTCTCCACTCCTCCTCCTCTTCCTCCTCCTCCTCCTCCTCCTCTTCCTTCGCCTCCCTCCTCTCCATCAGCATCATCTGTCATCCCACCAACTGAACTGTCACACTGAGGAGGGAAGTCATCGCTCTGCTCATCCCCTCGTTCTGCACACACACACACACACACACACCAAACACATGCTTCATATCCTCTTCACCCGCCCCCCCCCCTCCGCACCCTCAATCATTCCTGCCACGTTGCGTTTTTCATACTGACTGTGGCGTCGTTTTGCCTGTAAGTGTGTCCCTCCTCCTCTTCCTCCACCTCCTCCTCCACTTCCACCACCGCACGCATGAATCAGTAGAGTGTGGAGTCCAGAGAGTCTCCGCAGCAGAAAAGGCCTGTCCTTGTCCATTCATGTATATTTTTTACTCAATGATCCTTTTTTTTTGAAAAAAGCTTTTAAACTTTTTTTTTTTTGTTTCGTTGTTTTCGTTGTTGGGTTCGATCTTTTTTTTTTTTCTTTTTTTTTATAGCGGGACTAGCAGCAGCATGTCGTGTTTCTGTACTCGCTTCATTCCTGCGTAACCCTCTTCGGAAAAAAAAAACAAAAAAAAAAACGGCACAGAACTTTTCAAAGAGTGCAGTGATTCTCATGTACATACGCTTTACACTCTTTTACACAGCTAACAGCCAGGTTTGGTGATCAGAAGATTTTTAGGCAAATGCAAAAATAATGTAACCTTTCTTTTCTCTTTTTTTTCTTTCTTTTAATTTTAATTTTAATTTTTTTTGTTGTTTTTTTTTTGTTTTTAAAAACCTCCTAACGAATGTTTAATTGATGAATTAAAATCCTGAGAATGTCTTGTGAGTGTGACACTACAGTCGACAAGGTTCAAACTGTTTTAAAAAGAAAAAAAAAGTTCTTCCCTGGTTGTGTCTCTATGTGTTGTTTTTTTTTTTTCTTTTTAGCTGCTGTGTTGCATGTTGGAAGGACAGAATGTTTACTACCCGATAAAATATATCCATCATGGCTGCATCCAGAGAGGGCTCGCTTTCTGCTCCGTGCGTGTCTGACCTCATCTCATCCAGTCAGGGTTCTGGTTCTCTCTGCCCCCCCCCCTTCCACTTTTCCCCTTTACCCCCCCATCTCCCCCTCTTCTTCTCCTTCATACGTCCACAGTGTCAGTAGGAAACAGAAGTGTGAGGAGTTCATGTTTCCCCCTCCCCCCCCCCTCTCTAGTAGGATGCATGTTATGTTTCATTCGTGTTGAGTCGCATGATGATAACTTAGGAATGAATATTTGAGATTCTGTTTAGACGACCATCGATGTGTTAGTCTGCAGCAGCGTCTGTCCAGAGCTCTGTGATGAACTTCCTGTCTGTAGGACTGAACATCCTGTTACAAAACAGGAAGAAACAGACTCATCAATACTCGGCTAGCACAGAGGGAAACTGTAGCAGGGCAGGAAACAACCCCCGATATGCTCCGTGTACGTCCTGTTAACACACATGGACGTCTTCACAAGCTCGTGATCCACCTTCATGTACTCGGAGTCTCTCTCTGCACTCTTAAACATCTACAGGTGAATAAATCTAATGTTGCTTAGCCCATCGCAGCTATGAGGAAAGTATAATTTAAGCTTTGTGTCACAGTCGACTGAATATTTTTGGTCTCATCTCAAAGGTTTGGACTCTCCGAACTGAACGCACAGATGCCACAAGATGAGATTTACTCAATTTCACAGGCAAAGTCTTTCAGTGTTTTTTTTATTTTTTATTCATTATTTATAATCTATCCATTTTCAGCTATTTGTCCAGGTCTAGTCATTCCTCCAGACCCAGAGCTCGTGAGCTGTGAAGTGAGAGGGTTTGAATGTAGATCAGTTTCCTGTCCGCCTATCTCTATCTCTTTTTATATACATCATTTTATCATCATTAGTGACTTTTTTCAGTCTGAATATCTAAACTGAGAATGAAAGCATTTGGAATATTTTCCAGTTTGCATCTAATTACGTCCACTTGCATCTTTCTCTTAACTTTATACTAAAATCACACCTCTTCTAAACTTCGCGTCACGTTCAGTCTTAAATGAAAGGGGGAGCGGCTACAGTGTCGATGAGCCTGTGTTTGGTCACGGTGCAGGAAGTTGAGCTCAGCAGACAGGAAGTTAATGGATCTCTGAACAGGGTCTAGACCGTTTATCTGTGCTTTAAGACAAATCTTAGTACCAATTCTGATGTTTTTGTCCCCCTTTCCCACTCCCTACGTACCCCCCCTCCTGTTTGTCAGACTCGATGAATAAAAACAAAATCAGCTGTTGGTGACATCATACGGCCGGCAGCAGAGAGGGTGTCTCATCATCGCCATCATCACCCCTCCCGCTCCCCCCCTCCTTCTCTGCTCTGCCGTGTTTTGATTAAGCAGACGTCATGGGCGTGATATGGCGTGGCGGCCGCACTGAGGTTTATGGTAGATTGATGATGTCACCAGTCAGCCTCCCCCCCTCCCCACCCCCCACCACTCCACCCCTGTTAGAGTTAAATCGACTGTGTGCGTCCCTGCCCGCCGCTCAGTACTTCCTGCCTGTCGTCGTCTGCAGATTACTGTCTTAAAAGAAGAAGGAAGCAGCGGCGATGCTTCTAATTCCCTCTTAGTCTGACTAGCAGCCATCAACCTATCTTTGAACTAGGACACGTTATTGAAGTAATGTGCTACTACTGCCATATTTTCCAACTTTATGTCATGACTAGGTTCTTCCTCTCCCCTCTGATGAGCTTTTTCTATGTAACTCAGAGCCATATTTTATAGGTTGTCTGTATTGTTTTTTATCTCATTGTTATCGAGGTTTCCTTTGGACTTTCTCACCTGCCCTCAACCCCCTTTTTCCACCCTCTCTCTCTCTTTCTTTCTCTCTCTCTCTCACTCTTTCTCTCTCTCCTTCTTCCCCTGGCCCTCCTTTTACTCCAAATGCGACCAAAAAAGCAAGGAGAAAATCTTCAGTCGTCACTGCCGAACCAAGTTTAAAGGACTTCTACAATGTTTACATGAAAAGCGAGTGGGTGGCAGTTCGCCTGCGCTTCTCTCATCCGACCACTTCCCTTTCCATTCCCTTGCTTTCCTGAATCTTAGAGTTACTATTTAACTAAATGGGGAAATCTTTCTTGCATGGTTTTCATATAAAATTCAATGTTTTGCTCATTTTTTACAATTCTTCTGTATTTTTATATTAAGTACTTTTTAATATTTTGGAGATATATGAATATATATGTATAGGCTGAAGAGTTTGGTGACAGTACAGTACATGAATGAGATGAATCTACCGTGGACTGTCTTTTTACAGCTCTCTAAATATTTATGCCACGTGTGTCGTCTTGGTCACCTGATGTTAGGGCTCAGAAACCTGCAGTGACTTGTTTACTTCCTGTTGGCCGTTCAATTGGAATCTCAACAATCTAGACTCATCAGCCCCCTTTTACATGAGTATATTCACTTTATCTAAGATGTTGTGACACACTACATGCTATGTGATTTCGCAATTATCCAGCTCCATTAGAGTTCAGCAAATGCAAACGTGAATACAGCTAACTGTATCAAACATTAAATGGGAGTGTATAATTATTTATCCAACCTCTGGGTTTCTTTGTTTCTGTACTTTTGAAGCTACTCTACGACTGATTTCTTTTTTCTTTTCTTTTTTTTTTTTTTTTGAATGAGTGGATTGATGCTGTTTTCCAACTGGCAGGTGTCAGAGGTGACGACTTTTAAAGAGGATCAAACAAAGCTGTGTCCTGCTTCAGGCTCCGCCTCCTTTGAATGGGGCGCGGCCTATGAAGGCGTGTCGGCCCCCTTTGCCTTTAATTTAAGCTCCCATCCCCCCCTCAAAGTAACCCGAGGACCAAAGCAGAGTCGGACCAAATAATATTACAAACCAATGAGCTGCTGAGAGCTCCTCCAGCCAAGAAGTGCTTTTTAAATACAGACCTGAGCCCTGTTCCCCAAACGCATCTTAAAGCTGTGACTCTAAACCTGATCTGAGGTCTGGAGAAGTTCCTGATCAGACTAGATGAGTATATCTTAAAACCCAGAAACAGATTGGACCTGGGAAGACCTCACAGCCCCTAAACAAAACGTGAACTCTTACTGAGTTCCTGTTTTTATGCATTAATTGTAATTTATTTATTTTAAAGGTGCATTTAATTGAAGCTGCCAGGACAGAAGCTATAGTAGCTTTACTGAGTTTTGAGGTTTAAATTTGACAGGTTTTGTTAGTTTTAAATTAATTTCATTCAGTTCAATCCTCATAACTGTCCCTGCACATGTTTACATACTGAGGAGGAGGAGGAGGAAGGGGGGAGGGGGCTTTCTAATCATGACTAGGGCCCCAAAAAAGTCACGGGTTGGCTCACAGATTTAGTAGCATCTAAATCCAGACCGAAGCAGGAAAATGACGCCACATTTCTCAGCTTCATTCCCGATTTTTTTATTTTAAATTTGGTGATTGAAGGAGGCGGCGCCTGTTGACGGGACACGGCTCCAGCTGTAGATGTCATCGCTATTTTATACAAACTAAACAGCTTCAGAAACTGTTTCCCGGGGGACGAGAGCAGGACTGTTAAAGAGACACCGTGACATCACTTTCACTTCCTGCCGTGAGTCACGTGTGTGGTTAATGAGACGCACCTTCCAAAACATGGGGGGGGCATGCGTTTCCTCTTTGTTTCACTCTATGGCTGAATCTGACAGAAAGCCTGTGCTCCTTACAGTCAGTACAATGTAAATATTGTCATATAAGTGAATGAAGTGTACCTGCTGTCTTTGTTGGTGACAGGAAATGGGAGAGAGGGCAATCAGCCAATCATCACCCAGCATAGCTTTAAAGAATGTTCTGCCAAAGTCGTTTTTTCGTTTTTGGTTTTTTTTCTCTTTTCTTTTCTTCTTCTGCACAAGTTTGTTTAGAAAGTTGGCAGTCACATGACCCACCCGCCCATGCCCCACTCCCCTCCCCTTCCCTTCCCCCTGCCACCTGGATAAGATTGTCCCTCTGCTCTCGCCATCAACCCTCAGTTCAGTGTCGCTGTGGCGGTCGTCTGTTGGACTGGTTGGACTGGTTGGACTGGTTGCCCTCACGTTTTCATGCAAGGTGCACAGTGCAGCCCCCCCCCTCCACCACACCCCATTACCCCTACCCCTACCCTCCCGCCATCAGAGACGCTGCAGACATGTTTGTGCTTCTGGTTTTCAGCCACGTCACACAAAAACAAACAAAAAAACTAACAAAAAAACTAACAAACAAACAAACTGTCCCGCTGAGACTCAGCAGCAGCGGACTGAAAATCTTCACCTGCTCACCCGGTTTTAGCTCTCTGAAGGGTTTGTTTTTGTTTTTGTTGAGAATTCAGAAGATCTCAGTTTTTTTTCCATTTAGGACTTCTGTATGGTGGAAGGAACTCGCTTCTTATCCAATCATAGTTGCATTTTGACCATGTTGCTTCCTCCTCAGAGCAACGCCTCTCTCAGAACAGCGTCGGATATTAAAGGAGTTCTTTGGAGAACCTTCACATCCATTACAAAAATCCACAAATAATAATAATAATAAAAAAGATGATTCAAATGAACTGGAATATCACAGTTGGAAAAGTCATAACCACTTAACATATATATCTATATATTTATATACTGTATCTATATATTTATATCTAATATGTGTGTGTATATATGTTAGATATAAATATATAGATATATATGGTTTCTCAGTTGAACTTCATTGCAAAAAAGACTGAAAAATATTTGTTTTCTGTAATTACTATGATACACAGTAATAGGCGTTGGTGTTATTTTTGTATAAACATAATATCATCTATGTGGCATGCATGACATATATACAAACTTTGGTGGTTTAAAGCAATATGTCCAACCTGGTGCGATTGGTTCTGTCGTGTTCTGTGTAGCCTAAAAGCCACTCTGTACGAAAAGAGAAAAAAAAAAAAGAGAAACTGCATTTGGATAAAACTAACTGTTCAGTATATGTGTTCAATGTTCTGTGTTCTGCATGTTTTAGTATGGAATGAAACATCCCAAAATGTTGGCTTGTTTTCCAAATTAATCTCAAATACATGCCCTCTCCCCACCCGACCCCACCCATCCCCAACACACACACACACACACACACACACACACCTGTATTTGCACTGTGAGGTGAAAACACACACTGAGGAAATTAAAACTGTGTGACTTCTGATGGATGGATTGATGAAAGATGAAGATTCTTCTTTTGTTTCCATCGTCTCATTTTATCCAGAAACAGTACCACTAAAAAAAAGATCTGTCAGCTCATCCACGTCTCCACTGTCCCATCCTCCCGTCACATTCACACACACACACTCAGATTTACAGATTGTCCTGAACTCATCACCCACTCACCTGTGCTGTGAGAGGAGGAAGGAGACGATGACAGTTAACCAGTAATACATTCAGCATGTGCTTCAGGTAGGCTTCTGGCTCTACAGGTGTCATCATGTCTCACCAATCACATCCATCGATCTCCACCATCCATTATCCTCCTGCTTCTCTCCGCAGACCAGGTTGGAGAGAAAAATGAGGATAATGAGAGTTTTGTTGCTCACCTGTAAGTCATCTGTTGTTCGTGTTAGAGCTCGACCGGCATCGGCATATATGTCAGCTGATGAGTGACAAGATGATGACAGTGTCCGAACAGAAATTGAGATTTAGTTTGTTTTCCAACTGTAAAATGTAGAGCTGAAAATAAGGGTTATTGTTTTTAGTGTTTATTAACCTGAAGATTATTTTTTGATTAAAAGATTCATCATTTTGTCTCTAAAATGTCATAAAATTGTAGAAAATGTCCTTTATGATTCCTTAGTGCATGAGGTGGCAAAGATATTCAGTTGACCATCATATATGACAAAAAGAAAACCACAAAATTCTCTCATTTTAAGAAGCTGAATTCATAAATATTTGACATTTTTTGCTTTAAAATTGACTAAAACTCTTACCAATTAACTTTTATGTTGATTGATAATGCAGCTAAATGTTTCTGCTCAAGTAAAAAGGTCCCTGCCAAGGTCCCTATCAAAACTTTCCTTTATAAATCAGTATTGACTGTTACGAGCGTTGGTCCGGCTCTCATTCATCTCGCCGTCAGTCTGACGGTTGGGAAAAGCGTTGTTGTTATGTTGTGATGTAATGACGGATTTGTAATTGAAGAAGAACTGTTAAAAAACGTTGATACAAAAGGATTTCACAAAATGTTGAACTGCTCCTTTAAACCTGAATTAACAAACATCAAATGGACTAAAAGAAGAATCGGTGATACTCTACCATATTAAGTGTTTCATTCACTTGTTTCTTCTTTACAAACCGACTTCCTCACAACACAACTGAACGTTTCTCTTCCTCTTCGAGTTTCCGTTGACGTTCTCGGGGATATTTGGTTGTTATCAGCTGTACAAATAACAGAGTTAATGTTTTGTATCAGTGTTGAACTTTTGTGGTCATGTTGAAGTACACACAAAGCATCATGTTGAGACGGTAGTTTGGCAAACCTGGCAGCAGGATTCAAGAAATACTGAGGTCATGAACCCAAAACGCCTTCGATCGAAGTTCACACCTACAAATCGCTCTTTAAGTATTTGGATTTGTCCTATTTTCATTATTCAGTTAACTATTTATATTTTATCTTCCAACATGAAGGTTTTAAATGCTGCTCACTGCCAGAAAATCCTTTTATTCATTTATTTATTTTTGCCCTAAAAGTAGAAAAAAGTTAAGTAGATGCAAACATCTGGAATAAGAAAGCAGGTGTTGGACCAAAAACACACACTGCAGTTCCCAATGCAGGTATAATTTAACCTACCTACATTTATATACAGTCTGTTGAGTCTAAAAGTGCTGCAATTACCTTGATTACCATTTTCTGACTTGCAAAAATCATTCATGTGAACATCCAAACTTTGATATATATACAGCTTGGCGCTAAATGGTAGCAGAAACATCACATCACTGCAGCCAAACGCTTATTCGACATAATTAAAAAGCTAAATTGAATGGATATAGAGGGATTCGTGTTTTTCTGTTAATACACAATACGTCATAAACAAAGGGAGCATTTCCTTCTCTACCATCCGTCCCACTTTGATCCAAACTGAAATATCTCATTGAGAATATTAACATGGGTACCAGCATCTTGGTTATTGGTTTTTGGAGCAACCAGTTATATTTTTGCTCTTGTAAACATCATATTGTGGTTACAGAAACATGGAAATGCTGTCGAGCATAGAAACCAGGACACTGTGGCACCTGATTCAGGTTTCTAAAGACAACAGGCTTCTATGTTTTCTATTTTTTATGTGAACATCGTAACCTGAATAAGATCAAAACCTAAGATAAGACCCTAAGAATAAGACGATCTAGTGTGGTTTTGAGTGAAATGTCTCGACAACTATTGGATTATTATTAAATTTGCTATAAATAAATGAAACGTAATAGCTTTGTTGAACCATTTAGGTTAAAACTTCAATACTACAAACTGAATACATTCCCGTCGGCCTCAGCTGCACTGTACTTTGTCTTTAGTGCTAAATTAACAGATTAACTGATAGGTTAGACTGAAATGGTGAAACCTGCTAAAACATCTGCATGTTAGCTGTGTCATCGTGAGCATGTTGGTGTTAGCACGGCCGTCAGTGACCTCTGTGTCTTCAGTCACGTCTGCGGCCTTGTCTGCAGATTCTGAGCCTCAGCAGTGATTCGATTAACTTCCTGTGCTTCCCTGTATAGGTGTGTGTGTGTGTGTGTGTGTATGTGTGTGTGTCTGTGTGTCTGTGTGTGTGTGTGTGCCGGCTTGTGTTTCCTCAGTGTGTGTGTCACCTTCTCCCTCATTCACTCTCATCCTGTCTGTTCCTCATCAAACATCCTCCTCCTGTTTGCTTCAATCTATGCAACAGAATCCTCCAGTTCGGCTCCGGTGGTTCCCCCCTTTTTTCTTTTTTGGGTTTCTCACTTCTTCTTCTCTCCCTCACAACTCTCACTCTTGTCTGCTTGTCTCCGTCTTTGCACACTTTTTATTTTTTCCGCTCTTTTTACAAACAGAACCACGATACCTGTACATTGATGTATGTATGTGTGTGTACGACAGGTGCACGCACACATGTCGTTTTCTTTACTCTTTTGTAAGATATGATCATGTGGAATGCCTTGGTCTTAGTGTCATGTCGTTTGAACTTAAGCTGAACAAAAGATGATAATCAAGCAACTGAGTAAAAGTTGTTACATAAGTATATATATATAAGATATAAATATATATAAATATATACAAATCTATATACATAAAATAAAGCCATTGGAGTTTGAAATAAATCAGTGTCGACAGAGTTTTTTCTTCTGGGTTTTGAAGCGGGATCCAAAATGTGAAATGAACTGGACGCTTTAAACAACTTTTTTTTTTAATCTATAAAGAGAGCAACTTCAGTTCTACATAATTATGATGAAGGATTGGACATTAAATAAAAAGTTAGGTGATATTCTGTATTTTCCTTCTTGTCAACAAATCCCAAACCAATTATGAGTCTTACTAATAAATATTGTCACATTTCAAACCCTGATAGCCTGTTATATATTATTCCTGTGTGCTGTAGAGCTCCGTCGTTGCCCAAAACCAATTAAAAACATATCAATGAGCCACACCGTGACACTGTGTGACATTTTTCATTACCGTGAACACAAACACACTCTAGTTTATTTTGACTAAATCACAAATCCACCGTCCTGTTGGTAGAAATGCTCATTAAAACACTAAATGTGTATTAATCCGCCACTGAAAATAGTCCCCATCAAATACACTATTTACTCTTGTTTCTGTACTGTTTGGTAAAAACAAAAAAAACTACAGTGCCCAGCTGTTTTAGGAGATCATTGAGACTTTTTTAAAAACAAAACTTTACATTTATGATCATTTTTTAAAGATTTACATCTTCAGGAGGAACTAATTTGGGACTGAGAGCCACAGAAGTCAGAAAGTACTGAGAGATGGACTTGAACATATTGTTGGTTTTGAGATTTGATGGTAAGAAAAATATTGAATAACACCAGAATTATACTTGAAACAGCTGTAATGATGTTATATCTTTATAATAATATATAAAATGATAATGAGTAATGTTAGAGGCGATGCTGATGATGAACCAACAGAGAATTATCAACAACCCTGCAGCTCCTCTCAGCTTTACAAAGCTTTATAGCAACTTCCAGCTCAACTTTTAGTTCACTCTCATCTCATTCATAGTGTTGTTTCAGCCACAGCAGGCAGCTATTTTCAAAGACCCACTGTACACTACCTGCTCAGCAACAAACAACAAACAACAAACAGGACAACGTTAGCAATGAGCTGGTGGACACATTGGAGCATTTAGCAGCTAACGAGCCAGATCTTTCCCTCAGGAGTTGGTAAAGAGCAAAAACAGAGTTAAAGAGAGTGAATATTGGACTTATATTCACCAGGTGGACAGAAACACGACTCTAAATGAATGATAATGCTGGTATTTGCATAAAAAGTTCAACATATCAACCTAAAACAGTGATAATATGTAAATGTGTGTTCACAGTTTGTTTCTGCTGCCCCCTAGTGGTCTGATATGAATTTCTTTGAGCAACTTTATTTGGTGCTATCCTTATTGTGTGACTGAGCATGTTTAAAATAATGACCAGATTGACATTAACATCACATTAAATTATAGAAATTGATGTGCCTGCTCCTCGGAAGAGTAACGCTGTACCTTTAAATTACCCAAAGATTAGAGTGCGTTGGTAGCTGAGTGGTTACCATGCGTGCCACATCATACCAGCATCCCTGGTTTGATTCCAGCAAGGTTTCCTGTTGGCCTCTATGCCATCCACTGTGAAATAAAGGCAAAACAGCCCTGACATTAACCTTTAAATGACCCTATAAGATCTTTCCTTTATCTCCATCCTCAAGACAAACTTTACATTTTAGCTCCACAGCTGCTAAAGCTCAAAGGAGGGGAACAATCACACCAACCCCGCCTGATATTCATTGTCAACTAAATGTCATTTGGAGCTAATTATTTAATTATTTTACAGCACTGTAATCAGAACCAGCAACAAAACTGGATTCAGCAGGAAAGTGTGTCTCCCAGTTTGGTACCCAATACCCCCAATACCCAACAGTCCTGCTCCTATTGTACGATATACATCCATATATAATGGGGTGTCGTTGGACTTTAAATCTGCAGACCCAGCTGTGATCAAATGAGACTTCCTCTTCTTCAGCAGGACTCGGCTGCTTAATGCAACACTGCCACTGTGTGGACACGGACTGCTTTACACCTCCAGCACCAGGTTCATAAATCATAGCTGAGTATGGATGATGCAGTGCAGTAATTACAATTTATTCTGAACATTAAAGGATGGGTTCATAATATTTCAAACAGATTTTGCTCGCTGTAATCATTCCTCCTGTTCTTAATCACCATAAGAAGATGTTTAAGATGAATTAAAGTTGTCTTTTTTTTATTGCAATATCCATATTAAACATTTATAAAAGCAGATGTCCCAGTTTGCAAGGCTGAAAGAGACACTGTATGAAGTTCAGTATCAGTATTTGTACATACAGCCACACGTGTCACACATTCGTCACCCTATCAGTTATTTTTAATTAATTCACCGTATCTCTCTGGAGTTTTCTTTCAGCCTCCGTTGAGGATAAGGAGTAGAAGGCCGAGTCCTTATCTGCCTTTCCTCCCTGGACCTTCCCTCTCTGTCTCTGTCTAATGAGAAATGAAAGTTACAGTGACTGAGCCTCACAGCTCACCTTTGATGGTATCTGTTGGGAACATTTCAGAGCAGAGAGCACAGAGCACAGAGCACAGAGAACAAAGACTTACAATGTGCCTTTGGCTATAAGATAGTATACCATAATCTTAAGACAATAACATAAGTATAAGTATAGGTATGCGTTTCCATTTCAAAGATCTGCTCTAAATCTGAAGGCTTCATCGTTCTGAGTTAGTCATATAAAGTGGATATCTGACACATTTAAAGTCTTTTTAGCATCAAATTCCCTCTTTGTGTTTCCCTGTTGAGCTGTGGTGGAAGTATAGTAACAAAAAGAGAGACTTTGGCACTAAAAACACTGTAACATTGACAGATATCTACTTGATTTGACTCATTTGGACGACTGAAGCTTCATATTAGCTTTGGATAAACTTTTAAATACATTTTTGCATAGAGGAAGTATTACAGCAATAAAAACATGTGTCAATGTTGATTTTGGCTCCTGACTGTTGATTTAAAGCAAAGATAAGAACTATGAAATTATTCTTTAACCAGTTCGACCTCAGCTTGACAATAAAGATACCAGCTATCTGACTTGTACTACACCGCAGCTCCCAGTACCTCCCACTAATACTGAGGCTTACTGTTAAATCTCGGGAAAATTGCACTCTGGTATATAGTATAAAGAACGTATCTATATTGTAGATTTATATAATTACAGATTATTTTAGAGATTGTTGATTTTTTTTTATTATTATTATTATTATTATTATTGGTTTTTTTTCATTTGTATTAAATTTTTAATTTTAATTTTAATTTTTAATTTTTATTTATTTATTTTTTTTATTATTATTTTTTTTATCACGTCATTATTACAAGACTACTGTTTGTCAATTTTTAATTTCCCTCTAGGGGCATCAGTAAAGTTCACCTTACCTTACCTAACCTTACATTACAGATGAACTTATTGATCCACCAAAGTGAGTGTGCAGGAAATTTCAAAGTGAAATCCAAAATCACTTGGATTCTTCTGATCTCTGGCCCAGAAATATTCTCACAGATTTCACACTACTGTTAAATTTCTGCCAATTGCCACCGTTTGGTAAATGAAACCCCTGGTACTCCTCTACGGTTCTACTACTATCAGACTTGTGTTGTATAATTCAGGACAGTCTGATATGATGAGAATCTTTGTGGGTGTCATATTTACACCTGACTGTCAGTCGTGTCCTCTGTCAGTCTCCGCTACAAACCTCTGACACGCGCTCTCTGCTGTTTCATACATCTGCATCAAACGAGACACAGAGGGCTAAAGGTCGACTCCCACTGGCAGCACACTGGATGATGCACATCAAAATACCAACACCCATTGTTTTCTATTCAAGTCCACACACACACACATGTCAGCGCCTCGAGACGTCCTGTCCTGCTTCCCCTTTTTCACAGCAGATATTTTGGCTTGTCATAGTCATAGAAGAGCAACAGGTGTTACCATTAACGTTGTAGTGCCCCATCAAGCTGTGACAGTGTGTTAGTGAGCCAGCATGCACAAAAAACAACCAAATAGAAGTCAGGCATTGTTTCCTTTTATTGTTTACACCTGTGCTTCTCCTTATTCAACATGTCAAAATGTCTTCCATGAAATACGCCTGTTGACGTACGTCGGAAAAAAAGCAGCAATTTTATGACATTCGCTCCTTTTTTAGAAACAGTCCCATCTTCAGTCACATAGTATCTAGATATGTCAAGATATAGCCTGTGCATTTTGTAGCTACACTACATAGATACATTTTGGGTGGACTAAAAGTGGTGGGTAAAAAATGACAGCAATCTTGTAAGATGACATCACTAAATTGCACAATCTTATTTTTACCAGTCTGTGTGTTTTGGTGGGTTTTTTTTAACAGAAGTAGGCCAAAGGGCAGAGGTCCAAAAAGAGAAAAGCAAAGCAAAAACAATTTAAAAAAAGAAATGTTGATGCCTTCAGTGGATAGAGTGTCACTCTGCTGTCGAAGGGACAGTGTGTACTGTTCTCAGAAGATAGCAACATTTGGATAAATAGTCTCAATAACTTGGGGATGTATTTTTTTTTTTTTTACATCCAAACTGTTACAGCTTTAAATAGTTAAAGCATCCAAAAAGTACCAAAGTCCCATTTTCTGGACCATTTTATAAAGAGTGGGTTTTTTCAGGGGACTATAGCGGACTGCAGGTGATTTTATTGCCTGTGTGTGTGTGTGTGTGTGTGTGTGTGTGTGTGTGTGTGTGTGTGTGTGTGTGTGTGTGTATATGTGTGTGTGTGAGAGAGAGAGGGAGAGTCAAAGATGACGAGGGGGGAACATGAGACCGGAATGCTAGGTTTCACTCACCACCTCTCCTCACTACTTCTGTATCTGTGACATTTCAAATGAAGTGAAGATGACTTTTTATAAATCAGGAGCTTTGACTTCAGACTCAGCTCTGCTCTGATCCACCTTCTGATCCCAGATAGTTGATCTCTTTCCAACCCAAAGGGAGAGCAGTCCACTGTTTGATAACAGAGCACCGTGGCCTAATACCCCCTTCAGTGGCTCGTCACATGAGTGTCACCTGACCCTCCTCTACATCAGAGTTTGACACAGGAGGTCAGACGTCATTTAGCTATAATCTGCAGTCTGAAAGGGGGAAAGACTTCAGACCTGACTGACTTACTCCAACTCCATCCAGTTTTCATGCTGTGGAGTTATATTAGTTATATTAATAATAGTATCACATTATTTATCAAACTATTAGAGCAGAAATATGGTAAAATTACTTCACATCATGTTTGCCTTGATTTTTGTGTTTTAAACAACTGAAAACTTTATTGAACTACACTTTAAACCACAGATACAAACAGACTGAATGTTAAAAGTTGAGGTTAATTAACTTGAAGCTACTTTGATTTCTGTGTCTCTTACATTTTATGCATCTGTTATTTATTTATTTATTTATTCATTCATTCCTGAAAATTATTAATAATTCTTTTTTAAAGAGAAAAACAAGTAACAATCCCTGCACATCTGGACTGCCTTGTATATGATCTGTCATTTTTTGTGTACATTTTAACTTGTGCAAACTAAACTAAACTAAACATCTGGATATGTGCCAGGTGCAACAGAGAAAAGCAATTACAGCTGGTATATTGATTTATTTCTGACATTTTGGTGTGTTAGACTTTAATCAGGTATATCTGATGAAGGTTGAGAAGGCTGTAATGTTGTAGGTAAATAATTAATATAGCAGCATTTCATAATATGTTCTAATGTGCGTCGTTGACCACAATGTCCGAACATGTTTAGTGATGTCTTTCCCTTAGATCTACATACATATTTCACTTTAGTCACTTTGAGGCTGCTGCCATTGTAACCCTGACACTGAACCCTCTTTCAAAATCACTCAGATCTTTTCCTCTTCCCATGTTCAGGATCAACTTGGTCTGCTCATCATTGTCATACCTGCTACAGAGCTTAATTGGATGTTAATTGCTTAATTAAACCAAGCAGTGCACCAGTGTGGAAGCTTCTGCATTAATTATTGTTCTCCACTCATTTATTCAGGTTTTTCCTTTAATTTTTCACCTATTTGTATATATTTACTTTACATATTGCTTCATGTGATCAATGATATTTTGTACAATCACTCCAGAACATGTAAGAAGGTGTGTTTAGCTCTGTGGCAGCATTTTTAAAATCGTAAGAAATTTGATGACTAGTTTCTAAGTTTGTGAGTAAAAGTCAATTTCACTTTTATCTTCTCACTGCAAGAAGCTTTGATCATTTAATCTGTAAAACACATCTTGATTAATCACAGGACCCAAAAAACCATAACCCTAATTGTCTCCTGTGCTTCCTGCTGTGAGAAACGTTCACCTTCATCTGCTGATTAGTTTCTTCTCTCTCTCTCTCTCTCTCTCTCTCTCTCTCTCTCTCTCTCTCTCTCTCTCTCTCTCTCTCTCTCTCTCTCTCTCTCTCTCTCTCTCTCTCTTTTCTTTTCAGTTTCACCACTCCTGCTTTGAGTTTCTTCACTCTGCACCTTTATTTACTCTCTAATGGACTAAAGTCACTTCTCTTCCTGACATCCCTCCACCCACGAGCCTCTGATGGCGGCCTACATTTCTCAATGAGGGAAACTCGCCCTGGAAGGTGGTTGTCAAGACGACTGCGTTTCTAACGGTGACTGAGGTGGCACCGCGGCAACCAGAGACTCCAGTTTAGTTGGGTTCATTAGAGTCGGAGGTGGTTGTAATGTCAAGGAGCTGGAGAAGAAGCTCCAGGCGACAAGCATCTTAACTACAGACAGGAGTGTGTTTAGAAAAGTTTCGACTTGAATTGACGGACAGTTTGCTGACATTCAGTTCATCAACGCTGACTCATTCCTGTGTGTCTGCACTCTTAACATCAATGAAACCATTCACACCATCCATTTCTCTAAATCCCTCTCTGTCATATGTCTGAATCTCTGTGAGAGGAAAGGGGAGGATTAGACCATAAAATAGAAGAATGATAATCCTTCAATTGAATTTCATCCTCCTTTTCAAGACACCTGATTATGTAAAGAGTATCTGAGAGTGTGTAAACCTCCTCCACTGTTAGGACGGGGTGCTGGAGGATTTTTGGGGATTGTATTAACACAAATAACTTTTAAAAAATGTGTTGAAATTTTTCCTCCACATATGCAAAACCACATGTCAGAGAGATGACGGTGCTGACGTTTGTTTCATTAGCAAATGAAACGCCCCGCTTTGAATCTGTTGTGTGAGCTTATGAACAAAGTGTGTGTGTGTGTGTGTGTGTGTGTGTGTGTGTGTGTGTCAAGTGGCTTTATAAAAGGTCGAGGGTCGAACCTGAAGTCAGTTTAGTGTCTGAATCAACAGAGGAGCTGCTGTCACCAACAGGGACAATGTAAGTACCTTTAAAGAAGCATCATCACTTTATTACGGAGCTAAAAGTCAGCTATATGTTTCAATTTAAAGACATGTTTAGCTCTAGTTTTTTTAAAGTTATTATTCAACATGTTGAGTTATTTCTGCTAAAATGTGAAGCAATTGTTACTGTGATGATTTATGTTAAAATTGTCTTTTTGGGACAAACAGCTTTGTGCCTTTTTTGGGCAACTGAACAGACAAATTTACCAAGTTTTTAAAAAGTCTGAAGTGAGAGGTCTGTGTGATGCATTTTCAATTTTGAAAATGAATTATGTGTCACATTCAATGCACTTTTTATTTATTTATTTTATTTTTCGAAAATTACATTTTTGCTTGTGAAGTCAAGATGAAAATTTCAAAAAAATGAAATTAAGAAACAGAAAATCTGAATAGTTTCCATTCTGATCCATGCGGTGTTGACTGAAGGGTGGACAGAAGCGAACACACATGGGGGGGGGGGGGGCTTTTTCTTCTGTTTGATGCTCACGTCTGCATGATTCATTGTTGAGATTTGGGAGTTATACTTGTTGTCCCCTCTGGTAACACCTTTCTCTGTGTTGACTTGCAGAGACAGTTATATGTGTGTCATAAATTCAGCCTGAGAAAAGAGGAAGCTATAAGTCTTACCTGCTTTTATGAATTGCAGCCTTTAACAACACTTCAAAGGTCGTATACTGAAAAGACAAGTCAATCTTAATTTGGACTCAATTTTAAGTGGCCTTCTATACAAAATCTTGAAAGACGAAGACAGAAAGAGGGAAAAAAAGTCAGTTGCAGTGGATTACCCATCGTAGAGCATATTTAGATCAGCTGCAGGATGCATTAGTGATGGAAAGAGTGTTGACTATTTGCACACTGGTTTAAATCTCCTAAAATGTTATTAGTCTCAAATGAAGTGTTATAATTGTACTGTAGATGTAATACGTATAATACATCTCTTCAGGACTCTTTCCTTAGATGCTAAAAAGTCAAATTATTCATGTCCTTATTTACTAAAAGACCACAATGAGATTTTTCACAGGTAAAAAGCTGTCTAGTATTTAATGTTTTATATATTGTTATAATTAAGTCAATGATCTAACCAACCTGTGGGGCCGCTGATGATTAACAAGAGAAGAAAGTAAGAAAGTAAGAAAGATTTTTTTCTGCCATACAGTTATATTTATTTGATTTTACTCACATTATACTCTTTTCCTTGAGAGTTCATGGATGATTTCACTCCTTCAGAAATGATTCAGAAGTCATTAAAATGTATTATAAAGGAAAGTTAATCTGTGCAATATGTGCAACCAGTGATGAGGGTTTTAAAGGGTCAAGAGCCAGAATAAAAGGTTGAGAACTGATCAGATCCAGAAACTTCATGTTTTTTAATACTTCCTGTTTATTTGATCTTTAACATGATGTGTTTTTGATTGTGTTTCTTGCTTTTTAGACACAGAAGATGCAGATGTCCCACAGACCAGTGCAGTGGCTCACTGTCATGCTCCTTGTCGTCTTTACCGCTGGCCAGTGTCAACAGAACGAGAGGTGAGTCTTCCTCCTCCCTCCATTTAAACTTTTTCACACATTATTTTAATCAATGTTCCTGCATGCACTGGATAAAAAAAGAGGAGTAACTTAAGCACTTGGAATATGTTTTGTGTGCAGCTGCTGCAGTTTAAATTAATAATCCCCTGAAAAGATCATTTTAGTGGACTATTACTCATCACCTGTGCTCTGAAAGGTTACAATGAATTCACGTGGAGACCTTAAAACATGTCAAAATGTCCAAAAGTATATATTTCCTGGTCCAAAACTGAACCGTATAACACTACAGCTCATTATGTTGCAACATGTGCTGCAAAATTACTCTAACTCTGGTTGAAAAGGTTTTGTTATTAAGGCGTTCACACTTGAGCTGGGAGGAAGATTTGAGTATTAACGAGTCACCGCTGAGAGCTAAAACAAAATCAGTAAATGTTCTCCATGATTTGGTTTTTCAGTGAAATGTGAAAAATCATTAAATATCACTTTGGGACGCTTGATTTCATGTCTGCAGGTGTTCTTGACTTACTGACGCACACTATAAGATCACTATCTGGTTTTCCTGGTTTCATTTAGACTGCTTATCTCTAGTCTTAGACAATAATGTGTTTTCAATTTCATGGCAACAGTTTGAAGGAAAGCACTTTCCAGATTTTTTTTAAGGCTCTTCATGCTCCCATCTCCTTGCTGTATATCTGAGATCCTCTTTGTTTTAGAGTCCATCTTTTAAATCTCTGTTATGTTATGTTATGTTATGTTATGTTATGTGATGTGATGTTTTATGGGAGAACCTATCTTGACTTAACTTAAATTTCATATAATGATTTTTCAGATTTTAAATTACATTTTTATAATTTATTGATTTTAAGTGGCTGCCTTGTGTGAATCACTTTGTAATAATGCCCTCATGCACAAACCCAGTTCCATAGAGAAGGGTTGTTTCTTTGAGATGCTGACCGTAAATCTTTCCTTATCGCCCAACATCAGTGTTGGACCTCACTAACTCACTTTGTGTTTTCGGTGGTCAGAAGACTAGAAAACCGCTAATATAAGTACTGTACAGTCCATTTACCATTTATTATTGAACATAATGCTTTTGTAGGTAAATGGCAGCATATCCTTGGAGCCAGGCTCCAAACTCTGCTGGAAAACCTGAAACTAGAAGAGTGGAGACTGTTTTAACCTCAGATAAAAGCTGTAGTGTTGGACTCACATGTTCAGCCATCACAGATCTTCTGCTGTTCATACTTTACATGCATAATGAATCAGATTCTGCATTTGGATGAAACAAAAACTCTTTGCCAGATATCTTTATTAGAATTGTCCAGTCTAGATTGAATACTGAGGATGTGTACTAAGGTTGTACCAGTGCTGACTAACAGCCGGCCCTGCTTGTCTCCTTCCAGTCGCAGAGCTGTGACTGAACACCAGCTGATGCACGACCGCGGCCGAACCATGCAGAGTCTCAAGAGGCTCATCTGGCTGTCTAGCGCCATCGAAGGTCTCCACACCGCCCAGACTCGCTCTGCCACTTTCAACCCCGCAAAGCCACTAAGCCTGGCTCTGAATCCAGCGCTGGTCCCTGCTGCTGCTGGAAACCCCAAACCCACCCGGGTGCAGAGCCTCCTGAGAGACTTCTTTAATCCATACCTGACTCAGCTGCAAGACAGAGAGCCCTAACATCACAGTGATGATGTACAGATGAAACTACACATATGTAAAAAGGATTAAATGTGTCCATATAGTTTGAACAAAAGCACAACAACAAAAATCATCTAGAAGTCTGTTCAGCTGCAGACGTGTCCAAATGTGTCAAAGCAGTTATGAAAGTTTCTTAACCCTTACATACTGTTCAGGGTCAAATCTGACCCATTTATACACCTGAGATCAGTAAAAAATAGCCTGAAATTTGATGGACTTAACATACAAAGAAAGAAATATCTTCGTCCATAATGTCAAAAATATTAATTCTTCACATTTAATATCATTTGTAGAAATAGTTGATCCTGTCCTATGAAACATTGGACCATTATATAATGTATTTTATATAGTTTTTCCTCATAAAAACAAAAAAATTAACTATTTCTGCTCCCTGAAAGTCTAATTAAGGATTAATCTCACATCTATCTGTGACTGATGAAGTTTGTTATCGAGACTAATTGTGAGAAAAAAAGCTGTGAAGGGTCAGAATATGAAGAGTATGAGAGGGTTAAGGTTGAGCTGCCTGAAGCCGTAGAAACTGTTTTTCTGTCTTAATGTATGATTGTTTTACACTTCCATGGCCACATTATTAAAATAAAAGAAATAACAATGTTTTCAAGCTTGGGGACGATTCACAATTTTAATAAATGTGTTTGTCTCTGAAAGATGATGTTTGTATACTCCTAATGTGTAACAGTAAATATGTTTTGAGAGGCCCTGAATTACATTTTCTATCTGCATGGTGAGGAATTAACTGATGCTGTGTTTCATTTGTTGTCCTACAGTCGACTCCTCTACACTAAAGTACATCAAAATATCTACTACATGATGGTTATGTTTAGGCACTTTCTGTTTCCCAAGGACAACATTGTAAAAATACTATAATATACATTTACAAAGAGAACAATTACTTCAATCCTTCCCTAACTTTAAAGTGTTTTGTGGCCTAAACCTAACCACATGTTGGACTCTGAATAACAACTTCAGTCTCTGTTGTCCTGAACTTTGTAAGTTCACCATCCACGCAGACCCACTCCCTTTCAGCTAGTGTACAGTATTATATATCTTAGTACTTCCTTCACTGGGAAAACCCCTTTGCCCCAGAACATAATCCAGTCAGGAACTAAGATTCCTTCAACGCAAATTAGCAAAGAAAATGACATTAATGTAGCTTCTAGGATGTTTTTCCACATCAACCCATGAGAGTTATAGATTTATGCTGTCTGAAAAGGTTAAAAAAAAACACTCTAATAATCAGTATTTCTGTGGAACTCAGACAACAGATGAATAATATGTTGTTTCTCTGCAAAACATATACAAACCAAATAAAATAGCAGCATAGTGTGGTTTAACTCACACTACTGAAGCCTCATATTATTAGTAGCCTATCATCTTCAGATGGATTTAAGAAGTCCTCCATTTCTCAAAGTATACTCATACAGGAGGAGTGATTATAGACAATAATAATTGTTTATACTGTATAATATAGCCATGTTAGAATAAAAATGATCCTTTCTAAAGCTGCATTTTGCCAAAGCTGGCAGACTGAAGCAGTGTCATGGAGACAGAGGAGAGGAAGTATACACAGTAATCCTTTAGAGCCTTGATTTAGAAAAAAAAAAGTTGTGTGTATCATTACATGTTTGTGGTTTAAATATTTTTCATCGTCATAATGGATTTTTCATTCGTTTGAATGCCTCTAATTATATCTGTTCAGCTGTTTGTGTGCATGGATGTGGTCTGTGTTCATTTTCAGCTTAAACTTGTTAACAGTTTTGTTCCACTAACTGATGATTTTTGGATTATTCTGTGTGTTGAAGTGATTAAAGTGGTGTACATGGAGCTGCAGTAAAAAAAGATACTCTGTACACAAAGAGTTTGGAGGAGGGTGAGGAGGAGAAAGAGGAGGAGGAAGAGGAAGAAGAGGAGGATGAGGAGGAGGAAGAGGAGGAGGAAGAAGAAGAAGAGGAGGAGGAGGGTGAGGAGGAAGAAAAGGAGGAAGAAGAGAAGGTGGAGGAAGAGGAGGAGGAGGAAGAGAAGTAGGAAGAGGACAAGGTCTGCCTGGAAGATCGAACTCAGGGTATAAAATCTCATTTCACATCGAAGCCTCGCGAGAGTTCCGTCGTGGCTAACATCAACTAGCTCGCAGTGACACCGGTCAGATCCTACAGCTGCAGACACGTCTCTCTCTCTCGCTGTCTCTCTCTCTCTTCTATTTCTGAGCATTAACAAGAAGAAGGGAGGAGAAACTCTACAAGCAGACACCCACAGAGAGGTCCTGTCCTGTCGGCTTGAAGCCCCCTCACTGCCTCCTTTTGGACTCCCCGCTGCTGTCGTCCTTTAATCAGCAGGTCAGTCGGTTTTACCCCCGAGACTTCAGCAGCTGCTAGCCGCCTGAGGTTAGCTTCATCCGGCTAGCTGCAGCCTCCACCACCGGGGGAGGAGAAAGTCTCATTTTAATCCATATCTAAAAACAGTAGTGACATTTCCACCAGTGTGAATATTAAGAATAACTGTTAATACCTCTAATGCATGTGTGTGTGAGAGTTTTTAATACATCGAGGTGTTTTTTTCTAACGTGACTAGCAGCCGAAGCTAATGCTAATCATCTGCAGCAGGAACAGGACTGAAGGGGTTGTGAAGCTTTGGGTTTGGTTGTTTTCGGTCGTCTTGAAGGGTTGTCATTGCTTCATGTGTCGCTGTCAGACACAGGAAATAGTTCAGTAACACAGACACACGATCCCATCACGTGGATCCTTCAACAGAGTCTTTGATTTATTTATTTTTCCGATTATCTGCAGATTAAGTCTTGATTAACTCAGTCTGAGGGTGACATGTCGCAGATGTCAGGTAGTAGTTTGATCACTCAGTGGCTTTTTGAAGTCAAAGCAATCTTAGTGACAATAACACGTGTGGTGGGTCATTTTGTAACTATTTCACTACCCAATTACAATCTAATACAGTCAAATACAACATTAACTCTACTTTAATTTAGCTTATATAAGGGCAGGTCAATATATTGATATATCAATATATGATATCGTGGTATGAGACTAGATATTGTAATATCGTGATGCAGCAGATGTTGTCTTTTCCTTTCGTTTTAAAGGTGGCATTACAGTAAAATTATGTCATTTTCTCAACTTTTCATACTGTTCTTGCTGTTTTAATTAATTTTATAGTTTGCCTTTACCTACTTAGTCATTACATCCACATTACCAATATTGTTTCGATATCGAAGTATTGTTTTGTCATCTTGAAGGCTTGTCAGTGCTTCATGTGTCGCTGACAAACACAGGAAATAGTTCAGTAACACAGACACACGGTCCCAGTCACATGGATCCTTCAACAGAGTCTTTGATTTATTTATTTTTCTGCAGACTAAATCTTGATTAACTCAGTCTGAGGGTGACATATTGCTGATGTCAGGTAGTATTTGGCTTTTTGAAGTTAAACACACCTGATGTGATCAATCTTAGTGACAATAACACGTGTGGTGGGTCATTTTTTAACCACTTTACTTCCCAATTACAATCTAACACAGTCAAATACAACATTAACTCTACTTTAATTAAGCTTCTATAAGGGCTGGGCAATATATCAATATTATATTGATATTGTGATATGAGACTAGATGTCGTAATGTGACAGATGTCTTTTCCTGGTTTTAAAGGCAACATTACAGTAAAACTGTAATTTTCTGAACCTGTCAGACTGTTCTAGCTGTTTTATATTAATTTTATAATTGTCCTTTACCCACTTAGTCATTATATCCACATTACTGAGGAGTATTTATAAAAGATGTCATTATTTAAACATTTTGTGAAAGCACCAAAAGTCATCTATGTCGCCCAGCCCTAGCTTGTACACTTTCAGTTTGACAGTGTCAGGAAGGTGATAATTTCTCTTTGTATATTCATGAGGTCATTGGGTGGTTGCAGTGTTACTGGAGCATGTTATATTGAAAAGTGTTCTTACTATTTTCTCCCCAGAGGCAAAATATTAGTCATAATATAATAAACATTACAACTGCAATTATTAGTCTTTTAATAGATTAATCCTCAACTATTCTGATATTCTGATCATTTTGAGTTGTTTTTTTTTTAAATAGGAATTTCCATACTCTCTGATTCCAGTTTCACAAATGTGACTATTTTATTTTTGTAATCCTTTATGACAGTAAACTGAATATTTTTGGGTTGTGGATAGAGCTGGATATCTGTACATGATACCTTTTTAAGATATCGACCAAAACAAATCAATACCAAGTAGTTTCGAAATGTCTCCCATCAAACGATACCTGCCATTGATCCTTTTTGTACCCAACTCAAGTCAAAGGTTATTTATATAGCACATTTAAAAAAAAACCTCAGTTGACCAAAGTGCTGTACAAGGTGAAGACAGAAGCTAAAATAAAGAACAATTATGAGTAAGATAAACTATATAAAAGCAAAGATGGTTACACAATAAAATTCAGGATGCCAAACTACCCAGAGCTAGAAAATATGACTCTTTGTATGGACTTGCTCACAGCCAATCAACACAAGCCTTCTTTGATGAATGAATATTAATGATTTGAAGACTTTCAAAATGTATTTGTTTAATAATCAAGTCATTTAGATGTGGTGGTAATGAAATGCTTCTATTCTCATGATGGGTATCAAATGAAGTACTCAGTTGATGTCTGCATCACTTTAAAGGTACTTGGATTGGTAATGGTATCATACTTTTTTAAACCATACCCAGCCCTAATTGTGACAAAATAAGACATTAGATGATATCACATTGGGCTCTGGGAGATAATGATTGACATTTATCACCACTTTCTGGCATCTTATGGATCAAAAAACATATTGATTAATCGAGAAGGTAATCGACTGCTTACTTTAATAATGAAAATAATTGTTAGTTGCAGCTATAATAAACATGAAGTAGAATTATCACCTTTCTGACAATGAAACTGAAAATGTATAAACTTTGTGAAAGTAGAATTGAGCTACTGTATTTGACTGCATTAGCACAGGAGTTTCTAATACATTGCTCAGTGAGTGTTTATGTGCTGGTGTCGCCGTCTTTTCTAATCTCAGATTATGATATTTTTGATAATTGATTGATTGTGTTTTAACAGCAGCTGCTCTCTGGCTGCAGCGTCTCCAGTGTGAGGATTTACTGCTTTTCTCTGTTTTTGGGTTTTGGAGCCTTAATCGGAACAAAATGAGACATTTGAAGGTCAACTTAGACTCAGAGAAACTGTGATGTATTCTTTCTGATATTTTATTGACCAAATGATGAATTGAGAAACTAATAGTTGTAATAATCAATGGTGAAAATAACCATAAGTTACAGCGTAGAAACACAGAGGCAGTGTGTTTTGTGAGTCTGTGCTCATTTGTTGAGATATTTGAAGAGGACAGTATTAAGATATTTAGTGCTGCAAACAAATGATTATTTCCGTTATTGATTAATTGATTAGTTGTTTGGTCTATAAAATGGTGAAAAATGTTAATCACTGTTTCCAAAAGCACGTGATGTCGTCCTTAAATGTCTTCTGTCCCGACCAACAGTCCACAACTCAAAGATGTTCAGTTTTACTAGAAACTAGAAAGTACTCATATCTGAGAAGCTGAAACCAGAGAAAAACATTTTTGATTTAAAGAGACTCCAAACGATTTATCAGTTATCAAAATTGTTGGTGATAAATTTATTATTGGTCAACTAATCGATTGAGTGAGTAGTTGTTGCAGCTTTAGTGATATTTGTTTCTTTTATTCTAGGTACTGTCCAGCCTCATCAAGCCCCACTGTGGATCTTTAGCCCGTCAGGCAGGACAGTGGCAGATCCAGATCCAGAACCATCGGGGACCAGACCAGCAGGCAGCAGGGCTCCATGAGCACGACGGGGCAGCAGCAAGGGGGGGGCCTGCGTTCTCGCCGAGGCCTTGGCCGGGACAAGGACCCTGGGCAGGGCATGGGCATGGAGGCAGCCTGCTGGCTGGCCCCCGGAGTCCTGCGCAGGCTGATCGAGCTGCCTTCACCCCCCCTGTCCCGACACCAGCTCAAGAGACTGGAGGAGCACAGGTAACCCTGATCTCTGCTCTGCTGACTGAAACCTGTGAGGCAGTTACTGAACTGCTTGTAGTTCTGTGTTTAGCGGAGATATGTATGCTAATATACAGAGAGAACAGTATGATGTGGATGAGTTTAGTGTGTGTTGAGTGGACAGCGTCACACCTTCAGGCTCACCTGTGTGAATGTTGGTGACGTCATCATCAAGTTTAATCAGAGTGGAAAAGCTCAAATGTAGGAGCTGCAGGGCTGAGCAGTTTTGTTCTGACCCAGATTTTATCATAATTTAAATAGTGATTATTTTCTATAAATTAAACTCCAGGTCTGTTTTTTTGGAAGCGATTTTCACAAACTTGACTTGAGCTCCAACCAGTGAGTCCATCAGAAAATACAACCCTGAAATAACCTGACCACTTTTAATCAGCTATTACATTACTGTATATATCTAACATGCTATGTAATAATCAAATATGTTGACATTTAAAAATTCCATAATATGATAAAAATCAAAAACATACTATTGACTGCTCTGCTCTGTAGCGTATTGAGCTAACGTCAGCTTCACAGGCTGACGGGACAGACGGATTCACAGCTCTGAATGTTGGGAGGCCTCAACGAGACGATGAAGTTAAAATAAAATGATATGACGAAGTTTAAAGTTTAACGGGAGATTCTGATATTTATGTCCCTGTTTGCGGCCTTAACTGACACTTAACGGCTGCTGGGCTACTTCCTGCTACCTGTCTGATACTGATGCGAGGGCATTATGAAATTATTTGTATTTTGAGTAGCAAAAAGAAAAACATCAAACATCAAAACGATACATATCACTGTTTTTCTGTAACAAAGCGTCTTTGGATGAGTTTAAATGTTACAGACACCAGCTCGCTGTAAACGTATCAAGCAGCCAACAGCCAAGATTCATTTTTCCTTCTCAGACTTACACAATTAAACTTTAATTATCTTCCGCTGAATTAATTTGACGACAGTTTTCTTTGTAGCCAATGAAATCAATCGTTGGCGGCTTAAGCTGTCACTTCCTCTCCAGCCTCTTAAGACGCTGTTAATTATGTTAGTTATAATTAAAATTGCGCTTCTTGCGATATGAAAATTGCTCTCACTCTACGAATAATTGTTTTGCCTTTAAATGAAAACCTGTTAACAGTTCTATTAATGTGGGCACAGCCTCAGTCATGATTACAGAGTGATGATATCATCATTGTTTGTACGGTTGGTAAATCTCCACGCTTTAGTGAACAAGTCCTCACCTGCCTGATGTTTGTTCCTGCAGGTACAGCAGTGCTGGACGCTCCCTGCTGGAGCCTCTGATGCAGCGTTACTGGGAATGGTTAGTGGGGCGAGTCCCCTCCTGGATCGCCCCCAATCTAATCACCATCATAGGCCTGGCTACCAACGTCTTCACCACCCTTGTGCTCGTCTACTATTGCCCAACTGCCACTGAACAGGTTCGTCATCATGCTGAGACAACGTTACACTGTTAATAATAATTATACTGTTTAACTTTTAACGTTTAACAGGCTAAAATTCATTCATGTTCCAAACAAGTCTCAGGAGTGTGTGTTCATGTCTGTTTCTGCTCTGGAGTCACTCAGTATCAAATATCAGAGGCTTGTGGTTCATTTCTAAGTTATGATACTTAGGTAGCTTTTTATTAAGTTGTAAGAATAAAAGCCACATTTATGAAAGTTGTTTTATGAAGTTATATTTCTCTTAAATCCAGGATATAGTCCCTGAATTCCTTCTGCAGTTGAGGCTTTCAGTGATTCAGTTTTAACCCTTTACATACTGTTCTGACTCATAATTAGTCTCTACACCCATTCACATTCATAAATTCCCCAACAGGTATTAATATATGTTTAAATAATCCTTATGTATGATTAATAATATGAAAAAAAGACATTCACAGTCACTATTTTATGATCCAGGAGAACATTTTATAGAATATGATGAATACAACAACATGTTTGACTCCTGATTTTTTAACTTTATTTAATCAACACAGGTCAAATTTGTACGTATACATTCAAATTTTAAAAAATGATGCACTTTATTTCTATTTTTATATACTGTTGATCACATTAGGAAACTAAAAACTAAAAGAAATGTGTGTTGTGTGTTTTTAATGCTCTCAAATGTAAAAATGGGTCAAATTTGACCTTGAATAGAATGTAAGGGTTAAAGGATTATCTACAATATTAAGTTTACCCAAATCACACTGCTGGTATATATATCCATGCAGAGAGTTTTGGTTTCATCATTTAACAGTTGTGCCGCCAACTGAAGACAAAAGGGGGGTGAATGAACTTTCAACTGTTGTGCTTGAAGTGTTGAAAAGCTAGAAACAACATCCTGGTTACGCTGGATCGTCCACATACCTTCCCGGCAACAGTTTTCTTAGAAACGACCTGAAAAATGATCCTCATGAAGACTGTTGACAGAGACAGAGACGCCATATGTGGACCTCTTCTTTGTAAATGATGAACGTTTAGGAGCAGCACAGAAAAATGTGACTGAGCTGCTGGCAGTGGTACATGAGCTATGAGTTCTAGTTGTGCAAACTTTACATATAGACTCAATTAATATATTTAAACTGTTTGAAGAGCTGAATTAAAGTCATTAACGTACAATAAATATTTGGTCTCCAACTAAATAATAATCTCATCACCAATGAATCTGCAGATTACTTTAGCAATTCATCAATTTAATGGTTTAAAATCTATAAAATGTAGCGAATTGTGACAAATGCCGAACACGATATCCTAAAAGTGCTCATTTTGTTCAACCAGCTGTTTAAAACCCAGACATGCTAAAAAAGACAGATGAAGAAATGCAGCAAATATTCACAATTAGGAAGCAAACATATTTCAATTTAATAGATCAGAAAAATTATTTATATAGCCCCTTTCATACAGACTAGTTTAGTTCAAAGTGCTTTACAGTTAGCTGATTGACAAGATGATAATAAGACGGAACAAGTGACAAAATAAAAAAATAATTCATAAATAAACAAAATTTAATTTTTTTTTAAAGGAATAAAAACAAAGAACAATTTAAAGACAAAACTGATGACCAGTGCACACAAGGGAAAATAAAAATTCCTAAACATTTAATTAAATAAAATAAGTAAAAATAGATAGAAATAAGAGAAAAGGTTTTATTAAAAGTTAGAGTAAAAAAAACTGGGTTAAAATAGATTAAAAAGACAAAAGAAAAGTAGAATAGAAGATGAAGTTTAATAAAAGCTGGACTAAAAGCTAGGTTAAGAGAGATTAAAAGACAAGAGAAATAGACAAAATTAATAAGAAAATAAAACTATAGAATGATAATAATAATAAGAGCCTTGATACAGGCCATATGTAAAATAAGTTTTTATTTATAACCTATAATCATATTCCTTAAACCTTTTTTTTATCATCATCTCACCAGTAAATAAATAAAACATCATCAGTGAATGAATGAAATAAGCAGGATCAGAGTCTGATCTCTGCCAACAGGTTCTGGACATGTTTGCTGACGGCAGCGGTTGTGAGTCTTTTATGAACTCCACTCAGATTTGTCTCAGGGTGTTTCTCTCTTCATGTGGGTTGTGATTGTTGTTATTACTTGTCTTGACTTGACGAGGTCTAAAGCCGCTCTGATCCTGGAGCTGATTGATCCCTCTCTCTACTGCTCTATGTTTGTGAGCTTCTTCTTCTCTATATTAATATGTGTGTGTGTGTTGTTGTTTCAGGCTCCTCTCTGGGCGTACCTGCTGTGTGCGGTGGGTCTGTTCGTCTACCAGTCATTGGACGCCATCGACGGGAAGCAGGCCAGAAGAACCAATAGCAGCTCTCCTCTGGGCGAGCTGTTCGACCACGGCTGTGACTCCCTCTCCACCGGTTAGCTTTGCCTCCTTTTTACTTTCACTCAGCTCATCTGAAGCTTTTTTTTTTTTTTTTTTACCCTACCTTTTGTCTGTGCAGTGTTTGTCGTGTTGGGAACCAGTATAGCCGTGCAGATGGGCACGAACCCGGACTGGATGTTCTTCTGCTGCTTCGCTGGGATGTTCATGTTCTACTGTGCCCACTGGCAGACATATGTATCCGGTACTCTGCGCTTTGGCATGTAAGTGTTATACCGCTGCTTGTTTTGTCGTTTATTTGATCGTTTGTATCCATGTCTCTATAAACTTCAGTCATCTTAGTTACTTTATGCTCTGTAGCAGGTGTATTGGGAGTTATATTTGAACATTAGCACCGAAACCACACCAAGTTTCACTACTGCTTCCAAAACAATACTTTTTTTTAAGGTCTCACTCTGCTGAGTATAAACTTGTTTTTTTCTTCAAAGCCACTTTCACGTTAGACACGTTATATCCTGGCATTTAGCTTCGTCTCAGCCAAAATCACCAGTAAAGTAGTTGATGAATATCTCATCACATAATATTTTGTCATGGATGTATTATAAGAGCTGGATAGGGCGCCGCCTCTCAGCTATCAGCCATCAGCCGATCCTCCCCCCAGTGGTCACTTGTGGTATTGCAGCGAAAAATCCCCAAGCGGCCCATAAAGCATTTTCCCCATACACCACCACTGTAACTATTGGCAGGACACATCGGACAGCAAACAAGGTCAATTATGACACTTTCCATTATGAATGTTTGATCCATGGAGGTTTTCTATTTATGAAACCTTCCTCAAGCCAAGAAAAGCACTTAGAAAAATCTATGAGGTCATCACGATGTAAAGTCTGTGGGCCGAGCGGGAACTCGTAGGCGTGGCCAGCGGGGGAAACTTTACCGTACATATTCAGTGAGTCGCATTACAGAGAAGAAAACCCTCACGCTAGAAACTTGTTTTGGCGTATGTGCCTGAATGGGTCGCCATTTTTGGTCCAATATCCAGCTCTTATAATACATCCATGTATTTTATAAAGACGTAAGAACTCAGAGTTGTACCGTCATTATTTTACTCCTGTGTTCCTCACAGACCTTTTACATTTATTTATATCTATTTCCTGATTAATGTACAGCCATTTCCTGTTTCCTCTTCCTGTGCTCAGTTTGTCACATGGAAGAAATGCACACATGCAGCTTAGGGAGAAATTAGGTGAGTTGGTTCAGTGCAGCGGATTTCACCCCCCACTAATCCAAACATGGCAGGATCATTGTCACACAGAAATGAGATTGCATTGAGGCCTGAATAAAGATGGTATTTTGTAATAATCATACAGGCCTACTGTAGATTAGAGGGTCATGAATAAATAAATAAATACACCTTCAGACAGTCGCATCATATCTCTGAAACAGCCATGACAACAATAGTCACTTAAACTGAGCCAGCTTCTCTAGAAAATCTCATTATGTCTAAGTGAAGCAGGATTAAGTCTAAGACATATTTTAAGGTAGTATTTTGGTGCCTGAAAAGTTGATTTAACAACAATTATTCTGCTTTCATCAAGTCAAAACACATTTTTTAAAACTGTTTTTTATACAGTTCACAGCTCTGAGTGAGTTATTATCTGTGTGTAGATTTGATATAACAGAGGTGCAGCTCTGTCTCGCAGGATTGCAGACGCTCACAGCCTCTGTGGGTCCCTGCCTGTGGAACGTGATGGTAAACCCTCCTGGTTGCTGCCTGCATGGCTCCTCTACTGTCTCCTTCCACAATGACCTCTGACCTTTTTACATGGAGTCACATTGGCTCACCCCCCCTCTGTTTGTTCTGCTTAAAGCTGCAGTCAGTAAAAAAAAACGGCTCCTCAGTGACTTTTCTTTTTATTTCAATCTGGCAAATACAGACGTCAAACTGTATTTGCACGGGTGACCTTAGAGGCTAATGCTGTTACTCAAGTCTTTGCTTTTAATTCCTGAAAGGCTCCACCGAGACGAAGCGTGATGAGAGACCTGCTGCATGTTGTGAAATAGTAGATAGGTGAATAAGACACTGCAGAGATCTGACACACTGTTACATCACCGAGCAGTAGGTGCAGTACAGTAGGAGCCAGGATGATTTTGGCAGACAGTTTTCACTATTTTCTGATGTTTTTATTGATCCATTAAAAAAATGATCAATAGATTAGTCAATAATGAAAAGTTGGGAGTTGCAGACCTGATGAATTACACACATCCAGGGAAGCTGTGCCTGTTCAAGTAGCTTAAAGGCTCCCTGTGGAGGCTGTGACCTCTAGCAGCACTGTTTTTTTAATGAGTGTGCGTCATCGATGTACAGGTGGATGTAATGCAGCAAAAAGGCAGGAACTCAGCAGCAGAAGTAGAGAAAAAGAAAATGCAAGATGGATGTAAACAATCAAGGATATAAAATACTTGAAGCATTGTCTTTTTAGATATTTTAATGGAATATATTTATAATAATAATAATCAAAGTTTATTTATAGAGCACCTTTCATACAAGGACTGTAGCTCAAAGTGCTTTGCAGAGAAAAATAAAAACCAAAATTCAATAAAACAGCAAATAAACAAATACAATTAGACCTTTTTATAAAAAGTTAAAATGACACTAATTAAAAATGAAATGAATATGTTTTCAGCTGTCATTTAAATGTTCAGAGCTCACATCTCTTCTAGCTTTAGATAGAGTGGTCTATAATTTTCCGATCCCCAAAAAACATTTAGAGCTTTAAAAATAAATAAATCTACTTTAAAAGATACCGGGAGCCAATGAAGTGCAGCTAAAACGAGAGTCATATGCTCATGCTCTCTAGCTTTGGTTAAAAATCTGGCAGCCAGTGAACTGAAGCTGGAGACATGCTGGACACTACATTTAAACATAATCATTGTTTATTTACAAGAAGGGCGTCACAGGGCTCCTTTTTTAAGGGAATAAATCAACATCTTGGGAAATACTCTCTTACTGAGAGTGACACGTCCAGAATCTTGTCTCCGTGGTACAGCTGGAGTCAGGAAGTGGTTCGTCACCTAGTTTAGCATTAATGCTGGAAGCAGGGAGGAACAGCTAGCCTAGCTCTGTCCAAAGTTCAAAAATAGACCTACAAACACCTCTAAAGCTCATTTAAAGTTTGATTAATCTGTACAAAAATGTAAAAAAAAGAGGGTCAACTTAACGATGCATACTGGAACTACTTTTTTGTAACCAGCAGTTGTTGAGTTTTAATCATCAAACACTTGAGCTGGTTGTTTTTGGTCCAAAGAGCCGGTGTAAAATTACTGAATGCGTCTTTTTAATGCAGCTTCTTGCCCGTGCAGCACAGAGGGGTGGAGGGAAAAAAAATCAACCCCTCGTCTCCCATGTCCAGTATGGTTTTGTTTTTTTTGTGGGGGGACGACCGTAGGAAGGCTGTGTGTTGGTAGACATTACTAATCCTCACTGTAAACTCTCTGCTTCTCTCCTCCCACTCAGCATTGATGTGACTGAGGTGCAAATCTTCATAATAATCATGTATTTGCTGGCCGCCGTGGGAGGATCTGCTTTTTGGCAGTCACTGGTAATTTTTTGATCGGTTCTAATTCCTACAGATTGAGATTAATGAGACTGATGCCATAATTACGTAATCATGTTGATACCGGTACGGTTAATACAATTATGATGCTGCTTTTAATGCTTTTGTTTTGACTGTTTTTTATTATAGCAGAAATATAAAGGATGCTTTTTATAATTCTCATTAACGTTGCTCTTGATGCTACTCACGAATGACTAAAGTAGTTGGAAAGTTGTAGTATGATCCCAGACGTCTTTTCATGTTCATATCTGTTGTTTTATTATCATTTTAATTTGAGTGATTTATTATCCCATTCCCAGATTCCGGTCCTAAATATCCAGATGAAAATGGTCCCTGCCATCTGCACTTTTTTAGGAGCCATCTTCTCCTGCACCAATTACTTCAGAGTTATTTTTACAGGAGGTGTGGGCAAAAACGGATCCACAATAGCAGTAAGTCTGGAAACTTGAAGCGTTACTCTTGATTTTTGTTAGTGCTGCAGTTCTATCGCATCAGAATAACCCTTTCATGCATGAATTACGATAAACCTCAGTCAGGATTTTTTCCTCAGTGTTTTAACTTCTCTTTAGGAATGAAAAAAATATTTGAACTTCTTTTTTATTATTATCATAACATAAATCAGCTGATTTACAACCAAACAAGTTACTGCAGATGATTTGGTAGTGCACAGGATGCTGCATTTGTCTCCACTCTAGTGGCTGAAGTTAAACTATGCCATCAAAATCCAGCTTTTGAATAACTGTCCACTGTAGTGACCACTGTGCATGAAAGGGATAAATAGTTTCTTGGTTTATTTGCACATATGTTAAATGAAAGTCAGAGAAAAATAGTAAAATCATAATAAAACATGTGTAGGTGAGAAACCTGCTCATCTATACAGTAAGAGATGATACACAATAACAATGCAAAGTGAAATAACAAAAGTAAACATGAATATGACTTACTTAAATAATGTCACCTACAAACAATGCAAAATAAGATAAAGAGAAAAAAAAATTATAAGTTAAATACAAAACATAGTAAGACTGTCGTTGCATCAGATTTCTGTTAGAGCAGCTTTGTGCTTTTTTTTTTTTTTTTTTTTAACTGACATTAACTGTGTGTCTTTTGTTGTTTCTGTCCTCAGGGAACCAGCGTCCTCTCTCCAGTCTTACATATTGGTTCCGTCATAATTTTGGCAATGATGATATACAAAAAGTCTGCTGTCCAGCTCTTTGAGAAACACCCGTGTCTTTATATCCTGGCGTTTGGCTTCGTCTCGGCCAAAATCACCAATAAATTAGTTGTAAGTGGAATGTGTGTGGTTTTTGTTTCATAAGAGAGAGAGCTCAAACATAATGCTGTGGGTTGTAGAAGGAGAAAGGTTGCATATTTTCCACATGTTTTAAGCTTCATCTAAAAAAAAAAAAAAAATCTAATCTCCGATGAGCCAACTTTAAGACTTTGTAAACTCTGCGTTCTCGTTTAGGTTTACCAGAGGCTTTAACGATAAGAAATGTAAACTGTGTAATTCTAAGTGTGTGGTTTGTGGTTGTCTGTCCGCAGGTAGCACATATGACAAAAAGTGAGATGCATCTCCACGATTTAGCCTTCCTGGGACCAGGTCTACTGTTCCTGAATCAGTATTTCAATAGTTTTATTGATGAGTACCTGGTACTGTGGATTGCATTGGTAAGTACACGCATGACGAGTGCTCATTCACTCAAATGTATTTTTATTCTTCTTTTTTTTTAAGTGTTGATATTTATTGACTATGATTTAAGAACAAAGGATGATTCAATTTGTCACTGATTGTTTCTTATGTGTGTGGTATGGAAGAACATTTCTGCCATGACAAAAAAAATTGCTTGAAATTGACACATTTAAAAAGTAGCAGACATAATTATGAGATAACTATCTTAAATTATGATCTTTTTAAAAAATATTTTAACTTTTTATAAAGGTAATGAGTTTGAATTTTTATGTGACTATGAGAAACAAGTGCGACATGTTAATATAAAATAATGTAGCTGAGAAATTTAAGTCTAAATCATAAAATATGTAGTAAGATTATGAGACATAATACTGATACATTCATGACATTAAGTCAAAAATATAATTTATGAGTCTGGTTATTACACTGAAATACATAGTCAAAAGTTAAGTGTGTTTTTATAAACTTTTAGATTAAATAATGATGGGTAAATATAATAAAAAATTGTAATATTGGGAGTAAATTGTGATTTATATTAAGTGAAAATCATGAGATAGACAGTCCTTCAAAAGTGGGGATTTTAACAACTTGAAACTGCTAAGATTTTTTATTTTTTTTGTTTTAGATGTGTATGTATATATTTGTTTTCTTGGCAGTAATGATCTTCCGTACAGCGGTGTCCCTGCTTGAAAAGAGTGACAGTGTTTCTTTCTCTCACGCAGGTCATTTCCTTCTTTGACTTGGTGCGTTACTGTGTCAGTGTTTGCAACCAGATTGCCTGCCATCTTCACATTTTTGTTTTCAAAATCAAGCCTTGTTCAGTGCTCAGTTCAGCTCCTCACTGAGGACACGCCGGCCATTACTGACTCTGTCCCTTCCTGTTAGTCGCACTCATCTTTTTCTTCACTCTTTTGTTTTTCCACGTAGAGATGCAGGGGATGACGTGGTGTAAAGTATGTGCTTCTGCCAACTGAATGTGAGGACAAATAATATATATTAAGATACTGGAGTATTACTGTCATTGTTTCTTTTTCACCAGTGCAGAATTGAATTTGTACCAGTTTCATCCTCTGCCCCCCCTCCCTCCCCCCTCCTCCCTTCCCGCCCCACCCCAAATAATAAGAAACCTCCTTCCGACAAACTCGGAGCAAACATTTCAGGAGAGTACAGGTGCTACTCGGTATGTTCAAGGAGAGAAACTTAAAAAAAACTTCAGTGTGTTTTAACAGTTCATGTGCAAAGAAAACAATGTATAGGAAATGAATCACACTCTTTTTTTCGCTTTTTTCTTGATTATAATTTTTTGTAATATTTGCATAACTTTACCTTTTTGCTATTGTAAATACCAAACTGTTACGGTGTCCGTGCTTCTCTTTTAAGTTAAAAAACAACAACAACAACAACAAAAAAAGATGATCCCGCTTTGACACATTTATAAAACTTCTTTCCTTTTTATGTTTAATGATTTTAACTTCTATCTCCTGCACGTTACACAAAACTGCAACTATTTCACATCAGCACAACGCGGTTTTGGAGGAAACTTAAAGCTGACTCTGGTACACTTTTTTTTGTTTTTTTGCATATCAGAATGTACTTATTGAACAAAACCTGCAAAATATTCACTGCCAGTGTTTTACATGTAGCTTTTTTTCCAACTATAACCACTTGGGTGTAAAGGTATATGAGGGTTTTTTTGGGGAGCTATTCAAGTCATGAGAGGGTTTTTGTGGTTTTTTTTTTATGTCATATGTTACGTTATATGCTATATTCATTATGGAGTTAATAGTTTGGTTCACGGTGTTAAGCTTTCTCTACACTCCACTCTCTTTTTTTATTGTAAATAGAAAAGGACACACACACACACACACACACCTTGCACGTCAGGTCGTCACTCTGCTTTCTATCGCTTCTTGTCCCTTTTCTCCATCTGCTACTAACCTGTGATTTTGATTTGGTTATGTGGATCAAGGGAAAACCAACAACACATTAATCAGATTTAAGCTAACGTAAATGACATCGATACAATTTGAGCACATTCTGAACGCTTTTAATTAGCAGGTTTAAAAAAACAACCTGTGATCAGCAACATTATCTAGTTACTGTATCCATATACAGATCACATGTTAATAACAGGTGGAGATGAGGACAAATGTGCTGGTGTTATTTAATGTTTTTATTGTCAACAAATCACGAAAGGACTAAAACCAACATTGTTAGTGTGTTTCAGTAGTTTGTGATTTCCATACCCGTCTGTCCCACTCAGCCCTGATCCTATTGGTTTCTACTGAAGACAGATATCATTAAAAATGTCTCAGTAATAGATTCTTTAAATTAAAAAAAAAAAAAAAACCTCAGTAATATATTGTTTTCTTTTAAAAAAAGACTCATTAATTCCCTACAACAGCCGGGCACTTTATTTTTTAACAAACATTACTCAAATGAGGAAATTGTGCAATTGTTGGGATCTACTTTCAGCGGCGGATTAATCCACATTTAGTATTTAGTGAGTGTTTTTGGCAGCATGAGTGTTTATAGGATGTAGATGAACAAAGTAGCTTCACTGCACAGAAGAATAAGATACTGTATATTGGGGTTTTGGATACACAGAATGTAGTTTTCTTGTTAGTATGATCAGTTTATTGTTGGTTTTTTCATCTTTTCATTGAATTTGTTGACAAAAAAAACATCAAATATCACCAGACCGACGCTGTAAAGTCAACGACGACCTGCTGCCACGTCTGTTATTTATGTGAACATCACACTCCTTCCTGCGTTGCCGGTGGCTGCTGCTATTTCTTCACTTCAATCACTGTTTAAAAAAAAAAAGTCATTCACATTATTAAAATGGTTGGCGTTATGTTTCCCCCAAAACATAAAACCTGCTGACTTAGAACAGTTGCACGTGCACTGAATGTGTAGGAAATGAGGTCACATGATGAAATCACACTTTTTGTTTTTTCGAGGTGGTTACTGATGAGAATCAGATCAAACTTTGTCCCTGACAGTTAATAATAATAATAATAATAAAAAAAAGTTTGTTTATTTGAAGTGGCTGCTGCTCGCTCTGCCTCCACATCTACCAACATCATCCAATACTGTTACAGCCTCTCATGCTGAGTGGGTGTTTACTGTTGCTGCTTCTGAAGAAAACCTGTAGTGATGGCCTGTATTAATGTGGAGAACATGTCTGTCTTTAACAGATTAGTTTCTTGCTTTTTGCATATTGTGCCTGTTTTATTTATATTTCATTGAGCAGATACTGTATCATCCTCTGCAGTTTGTTTAAAAGAAAAAAAAAATGTCCAAGATGATCTATAATGCCAAGTGTTGACTGTTGTGGGAGTCCTTCATGTACAATAACCTCTGAACAGTGTTTGTTTGACTTCACGGTGGTGTAGTCGTAAAGCCACAGGTACCTGAACGCTGTTGGTCATTGATTTGTAGAAGAAAAGCCTTCCACACATACACACAAGTGTTAAAGGGTCACTTCACCCAAATCACAAAAACATCGGCCCTCTAATGCCTTGTGATATCTTAAGATGGGATATTAGAGAGTCATTTTAATTTTTAAAAAAATTGAAAAAAAAAAGTTGTAAATAATGAAAATAAAGTCTTAATTTTGAGTAAAAAGTTATAACAACAATAAAAGTTGAAAAAAAACAAAAGTCATGAGTACAGTCGTAATTTTTAAAGAGAAAAGTTGTGATGTTTTGAAAATGATGTAATATATTATCATTATTATTGAGCCATACAAAAAAAAATCATGCTATTAGAAAAAGTCATAATATAACAGTAAACCCTAATTATTGAGAAAATAGATCAAAATATGATGAAATGTGTTTTTTTTTGTTTTACAGGAAAAAAAGTTGCAATACTTTGAGAAACAAGTCACCGAGATAAAGATGTAACTTTGACACATGAAGTAGTAATTGTAAAGTTATAATAGTAATATATTCTAAAAGTTGTAATATTAAGAAGAATCACAACATTTCAAGCTGTAATTCTATAATAGACACAAGTTTTGGTTTTTAATGTACTTTTTAAATCATCTCAACGCCACCATCTAACTTTCACCTTCATTGTGTTTAGTGTGAAATTAGAAACCTTAAAATAAAATCATCTTTGTGGCTTGATACTAACCAAGGTTTAGTGAGGGGGTAAAAATACTTTTTGTGATTCGTGTGAATTAACCCTTCAATGAACACGGCTCAACGTTAACATAACTAAACGTCCATTTCTCTTATAAAGTGATTGAATTTGACTGATTTCATTGGGTGTAAATGGTTACATACATTCTGCATTAAAGAACAGTGTTGATTTTTATTTTTTAATCCATTATTTTCTACTGTTGATGTGTCTGTAGTCATGTCTGTTCACACACTGGGTGTTTCAGGAAGGAAATGAGAAATGAACTGATGCCCAAATCTGCATGTGTACTATACTGATGTACAGTTTGTACTATAGCGAGACATTTCTTTGTATAACCCAACTTCCAAAAAACCATCAACTAAACTCTTTTTTTCATAACGACCCTGTGAGATAAAGTATCGACAGCCTCAGCTCAGCATCGTAGTGTTCATATAGTTACTGAAGTCAGGTCCACTCTCTCTCATTGTTACTAGTAAAGGTTTGCCTTAAACACGTTTGTTTTCTATTGTTTTGTACAGAGATGAAGCCTTTCACAGTGACCTTGTTGTCACTGTGTGCGTCTCTACTGTCAAAGAAAAAAAAAAAAAAAGGCTTGTGTGTAAAAGTTTGTCTTCTGTTGGCCAGACTGGCAAGCTCAGGTATATCACCAGTGTGCAGGACAGTGTGTTCTTATAGACGACTATGGTAAAACGAGATCACCTGACAATCTCTCCTCTCACCTACCAATGCAAATAAATTTCATACTCCCACCTGGAACCGGGTTTCTAACTTGTGTTTTACTGGAAAAACATCAAATCCATCAACGTCCTGAAGGTTGATGTCGTCTGTTGAAAACCAGCGATGATGCCTCTGAAAACATCTTTGAGTTCAGAGCTCTTCAACCTCCTGAGGATGGTATGTTTTTGTCTTTTGTTGTTAAGTTGAGACTGAAGCATGTCAGGACTCCATAATATATAATTCCAATACACAATAATGTGTAGGAGAAGAGGTTTTTATACAGTTTTCCATAAAGCTGGTGCTAAAGCAAGAGGTTGTAAAGTATCGGCCAATTAAAGAACAAAGCAGCTATAAATACATTGAGGATGGCATTGTAGAAAAACTACAGAAAATGGTCAGATTTCACACATGCCCTAAATTAAAGAACAAAACAAGGCAATTGTGAATATTTATATGTATATATAGAAACATAATTGTAATATGTAAAAACATAAATTAAGTTTGAAAAAGTTTCAGAAGGAGGTTCAGTGGAAGTTTAGTCAGTGAATGAGGCCACACAGTGTAAGGAAACTGATGATTTAAATAAATTAAGGTTAATGAGTAATCTGACAACACTGTATTGTGTGGTACTTTTTGTTTCATCATTAATCATTCACATTCATAGTTTCTGCAAAATATTGATCGTTAATGCCTGTCTGGTGTAGATATTTAACAGAAATCGTATCATAAATGAGGCCTTTGTTCATCCTGCTATCAATCCCTTCAGGAAATTACAATTCACTGATGGAGATGGCACAAATTCTAAAAAAAAAGAAAAAAAAAGGTGACATCCAAAAAGGTAATTTCCTCAGAAAACTTTCCATGCACATAAAAAGAGAAAAGCTGCTCCAAAATCAAGCCTTTTTTCCCTTTTTTTTTTGCACAAACAAAAATAAATCAATCGGTGATCAAGGCGCGCTGTCACTTGCAGTACCGACTATGGCCACAATCACCCAACATGGCGCTGTTCCTTCAGTTTCTCCTGCGAGTCATCAATCAGGGCAGTAAACTCCCACTGTTTACAGTCACATTGATCTGCGCATGCACACTTCATGCTTATCTGAAGCCTAGCGACATTGTGGCAGCGTTTTTAAACTTCATTTTTCTTTTTTTTTAACGTGGAATTGAGGCTCATGATCTCTGCTGCACACCGAGGATTACTTAACGGAGCTGTGGACTCAGGATCCTGGGTGTGACACAAGTGATTTTGGAGAAGTTTAAAAAATCCTGCAGGAAAGATTATGGTGGTTTGAGGACTCGGGGATAACGTGAGTGTCATTATGTTTGGGTTAAAAACTGAACTGCTTCCTCCATCTGACAGCTGTTTGATGCCACAGAGTATATTTATCTATCAGCTGTGAAATTAGTGATCTTTGAACATACACGTGTTGATCCGACAGTGTAATGTAATTGGCTTTGTGTTGCTCTATAAGTAAATGTTAGTGTTTATATATTGACCTTTTAAAAGCACAGTTTTATGTCTGATTTTGTCCTGATGAGTCAAACAGGCCTTTTGTCCAACATGTGATGGTTTCCCTCCTTACATTGACTCATGTTTTAACGGGCTTTGGTGTGAAAGGCGGGTGACACAGTCCTTCACTGATAGAGGATTATAAGGAAATATCCAAACTTGCACCTACTGTCTGTTTCACTTCCTCTAAAAGAAAACAAGAAACTCTTCACACATCAACACCTTTATAAATATAGCTCAATGTTAGATCCTTTATTTATATGTTAGCCTTCATCTTACCTACATATTTAACATATAAGAACTTCAAACTGGGGTAAAAACAACTATATTAGCAAAATGTTTATTTATTTCTTCTTTATTATTAAATATGTAGTTAGTGTCATTTGAAAACAAACAAAAAGTAGATTATTATTGTTATTATTATGATATAGGAAAAGTAGTTTGCATATTGTGTGAAATTAAAATATGTAGTTTCCTTTGATACAAATTGCAGATTTAATCCAAAGTACAATCTCTCCACTAAAGCCTTCAACATGACTGACAGAGCGCCCCTTCCTCACTAATCATGTGTGTGATACTTTAAATTAGGACTCATGACAAACAGGAACTCAATTAATGGTTCAATCTATTGAAAGTGCATGTAGGCAGGATCGGAAATACATCAGCACTTTTAAGAAGTATTAATTCAAACAGAAACAGAAAACAATGATATGAATTCATCAGGAACAAAGTGATTAGACAAAGTTATAAAATAATAATAAAAGCACCTGTGACATGTGACAGGAAGTGTTCAGTACCTCAGGGGTCTGCAGGTTCCCCAAAACTAGGAATAACCACGTCAAAGTCTTGTTGTGATTAAAGATAGATTTTCCAGGAGTGATTTCACCAAGACAACATCATAAACACTGTAAACAACAACTAATAAACAGATATGACAGATATGTCACACACTGATAACAAGGGAACATAATATCCAGTTAATATGCAATTAAAGGTCAAGGACAGATATCCAGTTATGATGCTTAAACAGGTAACATTTAAATAGTTTATTTGAATCTTTATCACTTCATGTGTCACAGTGAGTAAGTTTGGGATAGAAGAGCCTCTCATTCGATTCATTAAAGTGAACTTTGCCTCTCATAAAGTCACATGATCACATCCTGACTGCTACATCCTGATGGTTGTTTACTAATCTAAGCGGCTCACTAATCTGGTGTTTAACTTGTGTTCAGTGACAGATTGGAGTATTAAAATCTTCAGTGTGATGACTGTTACTCCTTCACTTCTAGCGTTTCAATGAAAAACAGCAAACTGTAACATTTGAGAAGCTGGAATCAATTATTTGATGATTAATTTTGTATTAACTAATTGCTTAATCAGCCCTATTAATGTTTATTTACACCAACTTTTTTGTTTTGTTTTACAGTGATGAACTGATACTGAAAAATGTCATTGTCTTTTTCAGGACCAAGTTTAACCAACACACACACACACACAGTGCAGAGACCATGTGGTGGTTCCAGCAGGGGATGAGCTTCCTGCCCGCCGCTCTGGTCATCTGGACCGCGGCGTCCTTCATCTTCGCCTACATCACAGCGGTGGTGCTGAACCACGTGGATCCTCTGGTGCCTTATATCAGGTCTGAGACACTGTACACACACACACACACACACACACACACACACACAAAACAAGTTATTGCTACTTTTGCCTCACAGAAATATAAAAGATTGGAGAATTTTCTTCAATGAATAAAAGAATAAATGTAATGTTCTTGTCTCATGTGTCTAATCAGGTTCTCTTTGTCTAGTTTAGGGGTTGACATTTGGAAATCTGATGACATTTGAGATCATATTTATTTATAAGAAAGGTTCACAAACTTTCAAGCAGCACTGCATATTTCCCACAAATAGAGCTGTGTGCTGTTTTTCATTCATTTGACGCTTCCGTTTCTCTAAAGTCCTCCAGTTCGTAACACAGGCTGTCTGTTTATAAATGTGAAGTCTCAAAGCCCAGATGGCAATAATCCTGATGACATCACCGCGATGCCATTGGTGTCGTCTCCAGACCCACAGAAGACATGAAACCAGTGGAAACCAGTATGAATGGATGTGTAAACAGAGCTAGAGAAAGGAACAGCACTGGGGCCTTAAAGCAGATCTGGCATCCACATAGACTTACATTGTGAAATAAACGTCTGTAAATATCACAAAGTCCACAAAATGACTGATCACATTTCAAAAGTGTAGAAAAGTTGCACAATTTAATCATTTCATTCAAGTTAGTAGAGCGGTAAAGTGGAAGTTAGCTGGCAGAAGTCTAGTGAGCTGCTCCATGGACACATTTGCAGAATGTGTAATCATGCTCTACAGCAGGAAGTGGCTTTTTTGGCTTCATGTGATACTGAACGGGGCCCCACTTATGACACTGTACTCACTTCTCTATTTACATCCATTGTTGTGTGTTTTCTGTTAAACTGGTTTCTGGCTTCTTGTAATTTTACATGTGACTGTCAGACTCCGCCTCTGATGTGTTATTTGTGTTTTCCTTGAACGCTGCTGCTGGACTGTGAGACTCCAGAGCACTGAAGCTCATTCTCACTCTGCTAGTTGATCATGTTTCCCACACACACTCCCACACACACACTGATTCATTTATAACCACAACTACATTATAGCTTTTCTAACCAATCATCACTTCCCCAGCTTTCAAACTGACACATAAAACAGTCAATCATGAGACTTATTTGATCAGAAACAACTTTTGCTTTATTCTGATTGGATAACGCTGCTGATCTTGGACATACGAGGTTTCCGATAGCAACGATAACAATCAACATCAAAAGAGCGGGTCAAGCCTCGGGTCATATTTTTGTTGAGCCTGACAAAATAATTTTATTCTCATCAATCATGGAGGGCCCTTTTCAGATTGGCCGTATGGTAGACCCTTTTTTTTTGTTCATGTGTCACATTTTTAACACATTTGAAACGGTTTCTTTCGTCTTTTAACAGAATTGAAGCCAAACGTGGTCTTAATGAACTTGTTATTGTGTGTTGCAGCGACACAGGAACGATGGCACCAGAGAGGTGTGTGTTTGGCATCATGCTGGATGTGTCGTCCTTTTTGGGTAAAACTCACTCACTCTCTCTCTCTCACACACACACACACACACACACACACACACACACACACACACACACACACACAATCACTTTCAGAGACATAACATAGACTTGTATTCATTTTCTGGACTTACCTTAACTAGTGACCCCAAAATCAGCCTTCTCCTAATTGGAGACACAACTTTTGTCCCCATTTGTACAAGATGTCCCCAATTAAATGGTCCTAAATCCAAAATTGCCAAACATAGCACACACACACTCTCACACTCTTTATTATAACCTGTTCAATGTCTGCATTTGTCAGATATGAAACAGTTACAGTCATTGCTGAAAATATAATTCTTGAGCTACAATATTTCCTGGAGGTGCAGAATAATTACCAAGACCTGATTTAACATTTTAATAAATAAAATAAAACTAAATAGTTGATGAATAAATTTGTTCAGGAAGTTCAGAGGGCAGCAGATAAACACAGTCATGCAACATCTTTATTGGATTAATTTGTTTTCAAAATCAATAAAGTAGGGCTAAATTATTTCATTATGTATTTATTAATCATTTATTATTTTAAATAATGACACAATTAACATACTGGCATCATTCAGTTGATCTTTTATACTGTTGATGGGACAAAAAAAATACATTTTGAGGAATCACCTGTAGAGAATCTCACATTGACATTTTTCATTATTTTCTGACATTTATACAGTGGACTGAAAGAACAATTAATTCATCAAGAAAAATAAAGATGAATTCAGGACAGTAATTGTTGGTTGAAATTCTATTTTTTATTTTATTTCAACTTTATTTTCAATTCAAGTTTTAAATGTATGCAATTTTAGTTAATAGTGAATTTTAAAGATTTTTTGCAACAATGTAAATATATATTGCTGATATTTGGTTACTGGACTGTGTGTGTGTGTGTGTGTGTGTGTGTGTGTGTGTGTGTGTGTGTGTGTGTGTGTGTGTGTGTGTGTGTGTGTGTGTGTGTGTGTGTGTGTGTGTGTGTGTGTGTGTGTGTGTGTGTGTGTAGGTATGGCCACAGTGTACGTGCGTTACAAACAGGTGGAGGCTCTGCTGGGTGACAGCGAGATCAGACTCCAGAGAGTGAACCGCTTCGGGCTGCTGCTGGGTTGGATCAGCTCCTTCGGGATGTGCGTGGTCGCCAACTTCCAGGTGAGTTCTGCTGCTGCTGGTCCTGGATCAGCTCACACCTGTACAGGGTCTGAACGTGTCTGCAGTGAATCTGTGTGTGTGTGTGTGTGTCAGCGCAGAAGACCACGCTGTTCTCCATGCACCTGGTCGGGGCGGTGCTGACCTTTGGGGTCGGGGCTCTCTACATCCTGGTTCAGACGCTGCTCTCGCTCAACATGCAGCCTCACGTCCACAGCAGGACCATCTACCTGGTCCGCCTCGGTATCGGACTCTGGACCCTGTGCAGCATCATCAGCAGTATCCTTTAATCCTACAGTGACAGATTATTGATTCAGTCAGAGCTGAAATGTAGTGAGGTCACGAGGTATGCAATGAGGAAATATGATGATAAGTCCTGAAGGTTTGTTCAGAAGCAGATAGTCACAACTTTTTTATTAAAGTATATTTTTGGGGCTTTTTGCCTTTAATGTACAGGTTAGTAGAGAGAGAGACAGGAAATGGGAGGCAGAGAGGGGGGCAATGACACGCAGGATAGGACCGCTCGGCACGGGATTCGCCTGCTTGAGGACTGTAGCCTCAACACATGGGGCGGGGGCACTACCCACTTAGCTAAACACCGCCACTCGCTTCAGTTTTTAAATAATTAACTTTTTATTGACATCAAAATACACAAGGACAACATTCACAAGGAGGTACTCAATGAGGAAATATGACTGTTTAAGTCCTGAAGGTTTGTTCAGAAGCAGATAGTCACAACTCAGTGAGGATGAACGTGTCCTCGTCACTCATTGTCGCTTCCTTTTTTTTAATAATTAACTTTTTATTGACATCAAAATACAAAATTCCTTCCACAAATGACATCCTGTATAAATGTCTATTAGACATACACAGCAGTAAGAACTCCGTACAGCAGATGCAAACCATAAACAGAAATAGTCTTATAGTCATCCATAAAACAAAGTAAAACAAAGTCCAAGTTTTTGTTTTCAGTTCTCTCTCTTATTGTCACTCCCTTCTTACAGAGTCATTTCTCTCTTGATGGAGGATATCGAAAAACTTGTGAAATGAACAACTTAAAGTCTATAACAAGAACCAAAGGGGTTAAAGGGGTTCATAAGATATAATACTATTACTCTACAGTCTGATCTCAGTGGTGATACAAAGTCAACCCAGTTTTTCCAGTAATACTTAAATTCACCGAAAACGTCATACTCTCACTTCTTGTGTCTCTTCCTCTACGGGAACTGAACGACCCCTAACCCACAACTTCTTGAACTTGAACTTTTAAGGTTCTAGGTCAGAGGTTTTAAAAGTCTGAGACAAAGCTGAGCATAATGTGCCTCTCTGCTTTTAGTTTACTTGCTTAGTTTCGCTCAATTCTTGGATGCCTATCGCATCACGATTATGTTATTTGATCCTGTAGAAACTCAACAATTGAGCCAAGATAGTTTAATATTTCTGTTTGACATACTTCAGACTACACTGAATACTTAGTTTGTGACACTATGAAAGTGCGAATAAAGGGAAATTCCCACAAATAACTGTATCTCTGAGATATGTCTCTAACCAAATCACGTACACACACATAGGCCATTCTATGTGATCTCCTTTTGATCAGTAATGTAATAGTTCTCCTCGTGCACAGCTGGTATTTCAGTTACAGGAACATCTTAAGCAGAAAGTCAAAGTTAACCACCGGACACTGAGCTGACTTCAATGTGCTGCTTCCTCTGGTTACTATAATGTTTTTTCACTTCCATTCACTGAGCTTCCCTGAAACTGGTTGAAGTTTTCCCACCCTTAAAACCCAACGTTTCCATGGTGCTGCTTGAATCCAAAAACAACGAGGTGACACTGAAGAATCGACTAAGAACTGGCTGCTGGATGCAAAATAAAATAAAGCAACACAGCATTTGTTAAACACATATTACGCAGTATCACTACGTGTTATATGATAAAATAATTATACTACCAAAGTGTTGCAGGATATTTTTGACACACACTCGTAGTAGTGCTTATTTAAAATGCTTTATTAATGATCTGAAAACGAGCTGTGATCCTTATCATCGTCCTGTCAGTGTTTGTATCATCAGTCATCATGTACAGCAGTCTGCCGGGAGTCGACGTCAAAAACAAACTGCACTGGACCCCTGGAGAGACGGTCAGTAGTCCTGTGTGTGTGTGTGTGTGTGTGTGTGTGTGTGTGTGTGTGTGTGTGTGTGTGTGTGTGTGTGTGTGTGTGTGTCTATTGGTGTTAAAGAAGGGTTTCATATTCTTGATGCTGTTTCAAATGATACATGAGTTTTTATCACTGATTAGAGCTGCAGTGATTCGTTTTTTAATCTAAATTAGTTAATCAACAGAAAATTAATCCCCAAACTATTTTGAATAATAATTTTGATTCATTTTAAAGAATAAAAACCTACATTTTCTGGTTCCAGCTTTTTAAATGTTAATACTCACTGGTTTCATTTGTCTTCTATGATGGTAAATTGAAAATTGATTAATGGAAAAAATTGAAAAGATGAATTGATCATTAAAATAATTGTTAGTTGCAAAGTTCTCAAATGTTATATATCTAAACACAAGCAGCTATACAAGAACTTTGACTAAAATACAGTAAAAACAGGAGACATTTTGACTCTAGAATAATCTGACTAAACATTTGTCACTATTCAGCTTTGGCCAGTTTTTGATATTCAGTGTTTTGAACATGTTTCAATCACAGTAACAATAAAGTATTAAAGTTGGATAAACAGTCCTGCAGCATCACTATTCATTATCATTTATCATTTTTATGTTTGTGTTGTTTCAGGGTTACACCGCTCACATCATCAGCACTATATCTGAGTGGTTTCTGGCCTTCTCCTTCATCAGCTTCTTCCTCACCTACATCAGAGATTTTCAGGTATTCCATCTCATCGTTTCATCCAAACAGCTGCTGCTGGAGAGCTCGTCTATCTCGTTTCATATTTCTAGTCAGAAACAACCTGATAAATGATGACGAAACAAAGCCGTCGGGTATAAGGCAAAGAAAATATTCTGAATTCACTCCTACAAAGAAACATTTAAATCCTTAAATCCTCCACAAGAAGTAAAACGAGGACATCAGTATCACTCATGTCTGTACGGTAAATGTTCATATGCCTCTGTCTTGTAAGATTTACTGTACGTAAAGAGGTTACGTGCACAGACTCAAGTTGCTTCACTGCAGCAATAAAGATAAAACATAGAGACAAGAAGACTTTAGGTAACCTCTTGCATCTTTTGTAAATTTGGCTTAAATATGAAGCTACAGCAGGCAGAAAGTCTAGAAGCAGCTAGCCTAGTTCTGTCCAAAGTTCAAAAAGTAGAGAGTACCAGCACCTCTAAAGCTCCATAATTATTACATTATATTTAGTTTGTTTAATCCAAAGAGAAACCAAAGTGTCAAGTGGTTTTAATGCAGGGTTATGCCTAGGTTTACGGTAAAACCACTTGGCCTTGTTGCTAATTTGTCCCAGTGGTCAACCCCAGTACTGCAACAGAAAACACACGTAGAAAAGCAAGTTTCTCAGCGGGAGCAACACCAAAAACACAGTAGCAAACCTGTAAGCTGGTAATTTTGTTTGGCTTTTGCACCAGAGGAGAAATTTTCATTTGCATGGATGGGCGTCATCTTCAAGTCCAGCATCGCGGCCATATAATACATCAGTGGGGTTATACGTTGCATTGTTTCTTGTGACTTTATGGATTTTGTGTTGGTTGCCTCAATAAACCTCCAGGGAGTCATGGGTCCTGCTGTTCCTCGCCAAAACATGAGAGCAACATGGAACTAACTAAAACCATATAATATTCCTTTAAGGTCTTATTAAACAATCTGGCTTAACAAACTGGGCATTTTCTAACTTTTTATACTCTTTTTTTTCTCTTTCATGTGAAGAAAATTACTCTGCGGGCAGAAGCAGATTTGCACGGCAGCCACCTGTACGACTGGTCCTACGGCGGCATCCCACCGTCACATCGCCACAAACCTGAGGCCTCCGAGTCGTCTCCGCTGCTGGCAGGAGGAACATGACCGGCAGCAGCACAGCGTCCTACAAGAAGTGCTTTTACACCAATTTACACTTTCTAATTGTATTTAAAGGCTTTTCAGAGTTTCTTAAAAAAAGGTGGTGTGGCAGCTTGTAACAGGGTCACTTCAACCGAATATATTCTGTCTCTCTCTTCTCTGTTGTGGTGTCTCTACAGTCGGACAGTCTGTCTCTGGTCTCTGAGATTTCTGCCTCCATCCCAACACAGTGGAGGCAGAAATCTCTAAAGATACCATCAGAGGAGAGAAGAGTGTTCTTTATTTTTTTATTTTTTTTAATGAAGCATTTTTTGTGAACTGAGCCTTTAAAAACCAAAATATGACGCTTTGCACTTTTCCCTCAAACTGCATCAGCCTCTCTCGCTGACTTTGTCCTGTTCAGGGCTGCACTTTGTACCCTTTACCCTTTACACCCCCCCCCCCCCCCCCCCCCCCCTTGTTGGTTTTTAACTCTCCGGTGTTTAATGAAGTTATAACTTTACACATGTTCTTCTTTACAGACCTACGGGGGGTAACAGAGAAGATCATAGTGGAAATAAAACTATCTTAAAAATGTGTTTATGCTTGAAATCAGCGCACAGATTATTAAACTGTTTTGAGGAGGGTTTAGTTTCCTCTGAAGTTCGGCACACAGGACGGTTGTCAGTTATCAGTCTGTGCTGCCGTTTATCTGCATCATACTCCTGTTTCTTTGGAGGCTTTTTCTTTCTTTCTCTTTCTTTTTTATACTGGTTGGTAGGTGTTAAATTGGTGAGACAGGAACTTAACACAGCTCCCCCTGCTGGAGAATCAGCAGCATGACGAATGTGAGTCGGTGCTAACGGTGTGCCGCCTGAATAATTATACATTTATACAGTATTTAATTATAATTAATCAATGTAATAATCCATTTTGGAAAATGACCGTGAATGGATTCAATTAGCTTTGAAATAAAGTAATACATAATAATAAAAGACACCATTACATTTGTAAATTATTAATTATAAAGCCCCTTACTCTGTCTTTATGTATTGGATTTGTCACTACATTTTAAATTGGTTTTGCAAAATTAATTTTATGATGGCTTTTAGATTTGACTTTTAATCCATTTCCATAATGTGTCTGCTGATTACATCTCACTGTTTGTTTGTCTTGGTCGCTTTAAAGGAGCCCTGTGGAGTTTCATATTGAGAAAGTGTCTGTTTACATGTATTCATTCACACTAAAACACACAATATTTGTACTTGAAGTCTAACAAATGTGTGGAATGATTTTTTTAAAATTCCTAAAACATTTGTAGAGGCAGTTTTAAAATATATTTTAAATAACGCTGGAATGATTAGTCAAACAGAAAATTAATTGGCAACTAATTTGATACAAAATGTCTTTTAATTAACTTAAAAATGTCAAATATTTGCTGGTTTCAGCTGCTCAGATGTGACACTTTGATGCCTCTCTTCATCGTACATAAGAATAAACTGAATATCTTTGAGTTGGGGCAAAATAATAAAATTTGAAGATGTCACCTTGGACTACGGTAAATTATAAAGAGCATTTATGATCTTTCAAAATGACTAATCTAGTAAATGATCGGCAAATTAGTTGACAACAAAATATAATTGTGAGTTGCAGCCCTCATTTAAAATAATGCATTATTTACTTCGTCCTTTACTAGCTGTCGTCATCTTCTCTATCTTCAGTTGAGTATCATTGTGTGCATTAAAACAAACAAACAGGGATCAACTCATTCAAACACTGCTCTATAGCACATGGTCATAAACTCCACAGTGCTCCTTTAATCTAAAGACAACTAACGAGAACCATCTAAATTAAAACCAATCAGTGTTATATTTACCAACTTATTATTATTATAACTTAATGTGAAATTATTCTGAAGGCACATACTAAGTAGTAGCTGCTGGTGACTTACTGACAACGTCTTTATAAAAAAACATTAATATTTTATCAGCTGAAGACAAACTTGACCTTTAACCCTGAGATGTTCCTGTACATATCTGTTGTACATTATACATGAGGCTAATAAAGATTTATTTGTTTGTAGTCACTGTGTGCCATGCTTTCTTTACTTCAGACTGCAGCTAAGTTCAATGTAAACTTCATATTTAGTCTTATTCACATCATTTAATCAATATTTTTGATAAGCAATACTTCAGCTGACTGTGTGTAATGTGTGAACTTTAGCTTTATTTGAGATTTTTAGTCTCTTTTTCTTTCATGGTTGATTCAGTCTCAGTGTTTCTATTAAACAAGCTCTGATAAACTCGCTGTACGTCATCTGTCCTGCAAAGAACGGTCAGACAAACAAAGCTGGTGAAGAAAGAAAAAGAGCTTGATATTACCGTCATGAACTGGTGGAGGCCAAACTGGAGCTAAAAGGAGAGTAAATATTAGACTTTTATGGCTCATTGTGTAACTCTACTCTACTCTGCTGGATCTTTATCGGTTTGAAGCTGCAACAATTAGTTAATTCATCTATTAATCATTTGACAGAAAATGAATCGTCAAGCATTTTGATAACTGATTAATGGTTTGGAGCAATTCTTTGATTACAAAATGCCAAATTGCTCTTGTTCAAGCTTAAAATGTGAATATTTTACTATGTGTGTGTGCATGATAGAAATGACACTCAGATGAAGGCAAATACATGACAAGTTTTAATTTTTCTCATAAAACTATGACATTTCTATGCAAAGCAAACATTTGAAAAGATTCACTCCCTGAATTTGTTTTAGTGCTATATGATTTGGAAATCTGGGGGATTTTGGGGAGATGATAAAACAAAATGAGGGAGTGCATCTGTAAAAACACGGAAAATCAGATTTGACAGGCATCAACTTTGGCAAACTGATTCAATATTATTTATATTTAATATCGACCCCATGGAAACTCAGATTATGCACAAAATATCTCCTCATCTGCGTCATACAGTAGATTTGGGATTTTTTCTCCACCTGTTGAAGATGATGTGACATTTACCTCAAAGGGTTGTTAGTTTTTTTTGTCTGCACTCTGTACTGACAATCACAAGAGATAATCAAAAGTATAATAACATTACAACACATTATTATTTCTCAAAATTAATGGCTTCAACATATATATATACATCCAATTATAACAATAAATAATGACAGAAATTAAAGAAGCAGTTCGTAAAATCAATGTTAAAAATAAAATCCTGATTGACAACACAGAGGATGAAAAATAAAATCCTTTCTGTCTCTGAAGCTTCGTGTGTGCGTTCGGTTTGAGTTGTAACTGGTCGTTAAAGGGTCAGTTCACCCAAATAATAAAAACATCTTCTCTCTCTCTCTCCTCCCTCTGAGTGTTATCTCTCCAGTCACACAGATTTGGTTTCATTCATTTAGGTTTTGAGGCATCTGCTTGTAAGATTTCTGTGTCCACCTCCAAACAATGAAGGCAACTGGAATTTAGTTTTAAAATATATTGACAAAAAAACAAAACAATTCAGCAGCATCACATCTTTCAGAAACTGACCCTGTGAGATCTGAATAATCCTCAGAAAACACTAGAAAGTTAAAGTATGAAAGTATAGTATGTATAACTGTATGTTTAGTATAGTGAAGTATTGAGAACTGTTGAAAATGTGTTCTAGGTTTTAAATCATAATTATGTTAAACACTGATTTTGAATTTTGTTATTTTTTGAAAATATCAGAGTAGCACTTTTTAAATACAGGCACTCGTGTAACTTTCTCTGAATTCCACTGTTGTGAGTTTACTTTGTCTTTTGATATCAAATGAACTTTAGACGATGATGATTTGATGTGCATAATGTTAAAGACACCAGCAGAGAAAAAAAAGATTTTATAACTTAGGTGAACTGACCCTTTAACTATGAGAAAAGAACTGGATGAGGAGCAGCAGATGAAGCTGCAGGTGTGTCTCACAACTTCAGCAGGTAGTCGTTGACATCATTTGAAAAGCTCCCAGAAAGCACTGCAAAAAACTGACGGGGCGAAGCTGTCAGCTGGGGACGGATTAAGGAGCGAGCTGCAGGTCCTCGCTGAGAGTTCCCAAACTTAGTGTGATTATAAACTGACTGGATGCTCATTTATTTCCAGAATATGCATCATGTACGTATATCAACTGAGCCTCAAGATCAGGTATAAGTGCAGGAACTGCCTTTGAGGTCCTCATAAAATGTAGTTTATATTAATTAGATTAACACAATCTAACTGCCACACAGTGAACGGTGGGGGGAGGGGGGGAGGGTTGAGCCTCGAGTTAACGTAGGATCAGCTGCAGATACTCTAATTATGTCCATTTAGTTTCTCATCATCCTTCACTCTGAGTTCATATTAGCAGTTTTCTGACGTATTAGACCCTTCAATGTCATTTTCAGTGTACACAATTTGTCATGTCAATTTAAAAGAATATTTAATTGGCTGTGGCACAAAAATTATGATGTCTCCATTTTTAATCCCACCTACGAAGCTCTGATTGAACCTTTTTTTTTTTTTTTTTTACCAGCTCTGGAAATCATCATTAATGAGCACATGACAAGTCCTGTTTTAGATGTGGGTGTAAATTCAGAGCTCTGGAAGAAGGCTTCTCAGCAATTATCCACTACTTTCTGAGAGAGAGAGGGAGACACACCCGACAGCTTCATGGAAATTATATATATATATATTTTAAATTGCTAGAGATCTGCTTGAAGCTATGGCACAAGCACAGCACATCCAGAACATCTGAGAGCTGATAACGTCTGCAAAGAGTTTCACAGACTGATGATGATGATGATGATGAAGATGAAGATGAAGAAGATGATCTGCTGTTGAGGACAAAGTCACAAAGTCATTTCTCAATCCTCTGCTCCCTCGAGCCCAGCAGAAGGTTCCTTTTTTTTCTCTCCCCTCAAACTGAAGTCATGTGTGCAGTTGTTTTCAGTTGTCCGAGGGACTCTGGGAGGATTATCAAAGAAGAGAGCAGCGTCACGGAAAAAAAGACGGTAGTGGGAGGTGAGGTATAAGGCAACAATGGGCGGGGGCCACGTTAAAGGCCGACGAGCTCCATAAAACGCCTCACAGCAGGAAGTCAAACATTCACAGCCGATGTTGTGAGTTCCTGGTCCTGAACTCTGTCCTCTTTGTTTTTTCTCTTCTCTCCGTCTGAACGTTAAAAGGCCGAACCGTCACAGATGATATTCTGGCCCCGACCCGGGAAGAGCTCCATCTGCCAGTACCGAGGGTCGGCGTACACTACACAGGAAAAGGTCAAAGGTCAGAGGGAACAAACGTCAGGTGAGCGTTTCAGCTTCAGCGGACACGTGTGACATTCAGCTTGTTTGTGTGTGACTTTAGAAGAAGGTCAGCGAGGGTGTGAGGGACAGTTTTAACAGTCATCATATCGACTTTCAGCCTGAATCGACATAATTAAAGAATTGTTGACATTTATTCATGTATTCATTTATTCAAAAGATTGTGTGGCAAAATTAATAAAATCCATACTGGGCTGCTGTGTGATTCCACTTCATAAATAACTTAGACAAAAAAGTATCTCCATATAAAGCAGATATACATGCACACAAGATATATAGATGATACAATATTTTAAATCCTCATTTATCTTTTTGTGTGCATAGATTAGATTGGATGTCCACACAAATGTCATAATTTATACACAGATAATATATATTTTAGTAGTTTTTTGTTATTGGGTGGTGACATATAATTATCTTCATTATAATATATCTTCAGAGGCTCCTTTAAAATGTGTATTGTGCGCACACATAATACAGAATAATCATATGTTTCCATGTCTACATTTATTTACTGGCCAGAGGGACAAAATGTATTTATGTATTATATAATATCCTCCTCAGTCTGCTGTGATAATCCACAGCTAATCTTTGTGTTTGATGCAAAGCCTCTGAAGATATTTTTAAATCTCTCGTTACCTTCTGGGCACGAGACCAGAGTGTGTTTGTGTTGTTTGAAGTCGTCTGTCTGTCTCTTGTCATTGTGTTAAATGTGTTTGTGTGTGACGAATGGGTGCAGCAGGTGTTACCCATGTCTCCAGGCGTCAGCCACAGGTTGAAGGAGCTGCAGTGTTTCTGGCAGCGTTGAACGGGCAGAACTCGAACTGTCGGCAGCCCCTCGCCCACCACCAGCCAGCCCAACACGCCCACGCCCTGAAACACAGAAAACAGCAAGCGACTCAAGCAACAGCTGCAGTGATGAGCGTTGACTTGTGGTGAATGATGGATTAACCAGTGGGGGTCTAAACACTGCAACTCATGAATGCACCAATCCACCACCTTCAACAGCAAATAATGAACTGCAAACATTTAATCTTTTAAGTTGAGGTCAAATCTACAATACCTACTCTATAGAAACAGCTTGTGTGCAGAAATGACTAATTCGAGAGCAAAATTTACCAATCCATGTGCATGAATTAACAGAAAATAGTACAACACAATATTATTGATGTTTTAACATTCATTTATAGGTGCCGTGTGTAGGCTTTAGGCCATCTAGTGGTGAGGTGTCAGACTGCAACATGGTGGACTCTAGATATAAAGGGTTCATTCTAAGGTAACGAACACACAACGATTCTTATTATAATGGGATTACACACTAATGAAAACATGCTTATAGCAGACTTCTGCCAAGTCTGCTGAACTCACCTTGCTCTGGGAGTTTGTGCTGTGGGTGACCAGACAGCGCTGCAGGATGGTCCCAGCACTGTCCAGCAGGGGGCAGAGCTCTGCCTTCGGGAAGAGCCACCGCAACACCTTCTCCCTGGTCCCGGAGCTGAACCTCCTACAGAGACGACACAGGAAACTGTCAGTATCACTGTATGTACCCTGGTGCATTTATCAATATATGAACGACGATGCTTTTATAAACCTGTTTGTGTGCGGACATGGTGAAGTCTGACCACAGCTTACAGCAGGCTAATAAACTGCTTATCTGAGCTCTTTTAGTAACACTGCAACCTCATCTCCACACTCAGCCAGTAGATTTCAACTAAACCTATGTAAACCTATGCACTATGTAATCACATTCATATTTATGTATTTATTTATCTTGGTAAAATTATACCTACTTCCACATCAATGTGAGCTGATTTATATTGTTTGATGTGCTGATGTTGTTGTTTTATGTGCGTCTTGTAAGGTGTCTTTGAGTACTTTGAAAGGCGCCTTTAAATAAAACGCATTATTATCATAATTATTAATATTATTAATAAACCCATCTACAGTCTATAAATGGATTTGATAAATTGACATCAAACTAGGGCTGAGCAATAAATTGATATTACATCGATATCGTGATATTTTATATATATTCTCTTAGATTTTGAATAAGTGTATTTTCGTGCTTTTAAAGGCTCCACAACAGTCAAAAAGTAATTTTACAGACTCTTCTATTATCTGCCTTTATCCACTTAAGTCGTTATATCCACATTACTGATGATTATCTATCAAAAATCTCATTGTGTAAATATATAAACTATCGATATCGAGGTATTTGGTTAAAAATACTGTGATATTTGATTCTGTCCACATCGCCCAGCCCTGCATCAAACCACGACCCAACCGTAGCTGCTTTGAACAGAACTGATTACCAGAGCAGGGTGAAGTTGGCGGGTCCTTGGGGAAGGCCGTGGTTGTGGTTCTGCAGGCCGTCATCCTCCTCCAGCAGAATGGACATGGAGCCTGAATGAGCCAAATAAAGCTCCTCGAGCTGCTGCCGCTGGACGCTGAGAGACTCCCCGCCCTGTAAAAAAAAAAAAAAGGTTCAATAATAGGGCTCCTCTGATTGGCCGGAGCAAATAAAATGCCATGTCAGGCTACTATATCTAGCAATTAACTTCTCCAATTCAGCATGCAGTAGAAAATAAGTTAAATAAAAAATGTTTCTATCTTTTTCTTTCTTTTTTTTTTTTATCATCGTGGTATCATAAATGATCTCCTCCTTACACGCATTAGATAATATTGGCAGGTGCCGTTGGCCAATCAAGAACTGAGAAGGTTATTAGTGTGACACGTGAAACAAACATCCTTCGGGATTATATGAGCTCTCCGTCAAACAGAGGAAAAAAAGGAAGTGGAGCGTGTAATTTTTCGCTGCCATAAATACTCGAGACAGAGAAACATTAAAAGAGGGAAATCAGGAAGCTTGGAGTAGAACAAATGAGTCCAAAAATGTATTTGCCATTGGGTTAAGAGACTAAACTGGGCTGATCAAAAGAATCCAGTGTTCAGTGAAATTTAGGGGATGGGTCAAAACTTTTTTAATATGCAACACAGTTTGTGTCCTTGTTCTGTTTCGTTTACGGTACTTTAAATACAGATTAAACATGACAATTAACTTCAATATTGATGAGTACGAACAGGGTGTTGGTTGATGTTTTTTTGGTAACAGTGCAGACAAATTTGGACAGATGGAGTGCTTCGAGGTTTGGATGGTCATGAAACTCTGCTGGTTAAATCATCAGAACAAACATTTCTAGTTATTGTGCCTTGGAAGATATTTGGGTCTTTTATTTGAAAAAAAAAAAAAAAAAAATGACTGTGGATGTAAAAAACGAGAAAAGAGTGACATCAACTACAACCCTCAAGGCAACTGAGGCTCTTATAGGTACTTTAGTGTTTAGAGCCATTCAGCCTGAAAACCTGAACACACAGTGGAAATGATTCAGGCTGATGTTTGTAGCATAAATCAATTAGTTAAATTATTCACGAGACTCCTGGGTTTCTAAGTACACTGAGAAGATTGAAAGAAAACTTAGAAATGGGGATTACAGTGGTGAAAAACATCATTACAACTCTATTAGATATAAAAACCAAGAGATTTTTTTAAAAAGTGTATTAAGTTGGGTTTTTTTGGCTGTGTGGACCCCTGACCTTCAGCAGGACGAGCTGTGGCCCCCGTCGCACAGCCACGGTGCCTCTGAGGCTCTCCGGGACTTCAAGCACTGAGGAGATCTCCGCACAGCCCGAACAGTTGACGAGACTCTGCCTGAGAGAGCCGGCACTCCACCATTCATGGAAACCTGCAACACACACACACACACACACACACACACACACACACACACACACACACACACACACACACACACACACACACAGTGTTACTCCGTACTTCCTGTGTGTATGAGAGAGAATAAAAACCAGAAAGGAAGTGAGAAACACAGACAGAGCAATGGTCACGCTTCACACCTTGCAGGTTGTATTTCTTGGCGATGGGCAGTGACAGCAGTCGGACGTGACTGAGGGGGGACGACCAGTTGTAACAGCCCAGGTTGACCAGACCCAGCTGTGGGGCGCTCTGGGGATACGTGAAGGCGAGGACCACCACCAGCAGGAAGCCCACTGCCACCACAAACTGTGGAGAGAAACAGAAAGAGACGTTATAAACTGTATACTGAAAAAAACAGCTGAGTCATGTATTATTGTGTTACTTATCTGTGCATTATTTATTACTTTAACCTTTATAATTTTGTTGTGTTTTTATATGCAATGACAATATCTATCTATCTATCTATCCATCTACCTATCTACCTATCTACCTATCTATCTAATGATTTTAATTGACCTTGCTGGTTTCTGCTTTTATGCTCATATTTTTATGTTTTATGTTAGTTTTTTTGATATTGATGATTTTACCTTGAAGCACTATTACTAATATTATTATTATCATTAAGTCCTTCAGAGACTCATTGATGATATTTTCTGTGTGTAATATTGGCTTGTCGGACCTTGATGGTGGCTCTAAGGATGGGGAACTGAGGCGGCTCTCTCCTGGGCTCGTTGGTCTCCAGGACCCTCTTGATGAACCTCTCGATCTCCCTCTCTGACATCCCGTAGCGGTAGCCCGACTGGCGGAGGATGTCGATGCTCTCGGACAGCTTGTCGTAGATACACGGCTCGCTCATCGTCGTCCCCATGGTGGTGGCGACGGCGGCAGTGATGGCTTTTATCGGTCAAACACTTCGATCTTCAGCTGCGGTGGGCTCCAGGAGCATGGCGTCACCTGTCAATCATAGGAGACGTTAATTCATAACTTTCAATGAGAGTTATCATAACTTAAATGACTAATTTAAATATGGAAATAGTTTAAGGGGAGTCTTAATAAATGCTGTTTTCTCTAACATGGAGACAATCAGACTCATGCAACAACCACTAAAATAAATGTGTTCTTAAGAGGCATTTAGAAGTGATTCAAGAGAATTTGTAACATTCTTCAACAACTTCAATGATTATTTTCACTATAGATTCATTTGTCCGTAATTTTCTTGATTAATTGATTAGTTGTTTGGTCCATAAAAAGTCAGAAAATGGTAAAACATGACAACATGATCTGTTACTAGAGGGGACCGAGCCTTTACTGTTCGGGCCCCTCAGCTTTAAAATCCTTTCTTATTGTAAATTGTCGATTTCTTTGTTTTGGATCTGGAACATTATCTGTTTTTATTGTAAAGCACTTGTTTAAACCTGCTTTAAGAAAGAGATCTTCCTGATAAATAAGCCTGGTTTAACTGGCAACCTTTTTTATGTGACACGCATCTGATTTCACAATAAACCTGATATAAAATCTGGAACAACATCAGCCCCCCTTCTTCCATCACAGTCAGTCCCACAACCATCTCTCTCCTCCTCCTGCAGGTTATTCAGCTCTACTACATGTTGGCCAGAGGTGGAAGAAGTATTCGTCAACATCAGTGTAAAAATACTCCACTACGAGTAAAAGTCCTGAGTATATAAGTATTAGCAGCAAAATGTAGTATGCAGTATTACAGTAAAAGTACTGCAGTATTATGAGTGATGTAGTATGCAGTATTACAGTAAAAGTACTGCAGTATTATGAGTGGTGTAGTATGCAGTATTACAGTAAAAGTAGTGATATATTATTCTATATGACATCATTAGATTATTAATAGTGAAGCATCAGTGTTAGAGCAGCATGTTACTGTTGTAGCTGCTGGAGGTGGAGCTAGATTACTCTACTTTATGTACAGTTAGCTAGTTTACACTACTTTATATACAGTTAGCTAGTTAACACTACTTTATATACAGTTAGCTAGTTTATACTACTTTATATACAGTTAGCTAGTTTATACTACTTTATATACAGTTAGCTAGTTTACACTACTTTATATACAGTTAGCTAGTTTATACTACTTTATATACAGTTAGCTAGTTTACACTACTTTATATACAGTTAGCTAGTTTATACTACTTTATATACAGTTAGCTAGTTTATACTACTTTATATACAGTTAGCTAGTTTACACTACTTTATATACAGTTAGCTAGTTTATACTACTTTATATACAGTTAGCTAGTTTATACTACTTTATATACAGTTAGCTAGTTTATACTACTTTATATACAGTTAGCTAGTTTACACTACTTTATATACAGTTAGCTAGTTTACATTACTTTATATACAGTTAGCTAGTTTATACTACTTTATATACAGTTAGCTAGTTTATACTACTTTATATACAGTTAGCTAGTTTATACTACTTTATATACAGTTAGCTAGTTTATACTACTTTATATACAGTTAACTAGTTTACACTACTTTATATACAGTTAGCTAGTTTACATTACTTTATATACAGTTAGCTAGTTTATACTACTTTATATACAGTTAGCTAGTTTATACTACTTTATATACAGTTAGCTAGTTTATACTACTTTATATACAGTTAGCTAGTTTACACTACTTTATATACAGTTAGCTAGTTTATACTACTTTATATACAGTTAGCTAGTTTAGCCCAGTGGTTCCCAACCTAGGGGTGGGGCCCCTCCAAACGTAGATAAGAGAGGAAAGAAGAAAAAACAAAGTTCTGATACAGCTGTTAACTCAGAGACATCTGAAATGTGACCCTGACTACACACTGCTTATTGTAAGTTTTTTTTCTTTGCTGTTGTATTCGAAAATGGTTGTTATATTATCCATTATAATAATAACAACAATACTAATACATTTTATTTGTAAGGCACTTATCATATGAAGCAAATCTCAAAGTGCTACAAAGTAAAAGCACAATTAAAACACCATAAAATATAAGCATAAAAGCAGCAACCAGCAAGTTTAACTTAAAGTTAAAGTTTCTGCTTAAAAGAAATGTTTTAAGTCCTTCTTTAAAACTATCAGTAGTCTGTGGCGCCTTCATCTGAAAAGTAACTAAAGCTGTAAAACAAATGTAGTTATAAAGTACAATATTTACCTCTGAAATGTGCTGGAGTGGAAGCATAAAGTTGTAAGTTAAGAAAGCAAATACTCAAGTAAAGTACTAATACACAGTATTTGGGTGAAAGTACTTCGTTACTTTTTTTCACCTCTGGCACAGAAACATAATAAACACCTTCATCGTCATCATCATCATCATCAGTGCTGCTGGTGTTTAAAGCTGTAATAATAACAACATCAGACTTCTCTAATATCTCTAGAAACTCAGTACCTAAAACAACAACATGACAGTATGAATCTAACTATGGTTTAACTCAATAAAAGCTAAAGTGAACCGTGTTTCTGTGACAGCTGCACACTGACAGCTTAGCTTGTGTTTGCTTTATATTTCAGCCTCTTAAAGAAACTACAGTAAATTAAAAACATCCTCACCTTAAAACGAGACACGCCGCTGTAGTAAAGAGTCTCTTCTTCCTCACGTTACTTTCAAAAATAGATATGATCATTTAAATGAACTATTTTGTTAGCTAAAACGCATGGCTGCAGCAAAACAGCTAATAAGACTGTCTTCTGTTTCTTCTTCTGCTTCTTCTTCCTGCTCGCTGTTAACAGAATGGCGTCATACCGCCACCAAGTGGTACTGAGTGGTTATAGCACACACTTTTATTTATTTATTTTTTTAACATGTTTTTTATATATTTTTATTTTGTACAAGCATTTTTCAAAGGTAAAACATGATATGGTGGGTTATATTCTCCATTATTTATTTTTTAAATGTTTTAATTTTTGTTAGACAGAACATAAAATATAATAAATAAAGGATATACAAGTAACCAGTCATTCCAGATATAAATAAAAGATACACATATTTAAAAAAGATATAGATAATATATAATAATTTCAATAGAAAGAAATTTAAAAAATAACTAAATAAAGTAAACGTACAAATGACACAAAGGTCTTCAACTAAAACGTCCTGAATAGATTTTGATAATATTTTATTTCAATGAAAAATAACTTTAGTGATGGGGGTTGGTTTACAAAATAAAAAGGTCCACAATGCTACAAATGTTTATATATTTATACACAAAACAGGAACAGTGGAGGACTTTTTATTTTTTGTTTTTAGTGAGTTGCAGTCTTTTGTAGGACAAATTAAGTGTAAAATGATGTTGTGAGTTAGAATATAGAAGGATATTTTTATGTTTTTTGGTGAGTACAAATACACAACAACAAACTAAACACATATCATAATTTTTTAATAGAACATACTAAATTAGAAAATGTACAAGAAATGTATTATTAAAAACATAGTCATAACATCCTTTCTAGTTGAAATAGTTAAGTGTAAAATTATGTGTTGATTATTTTTAGCTGTTATGAAAATATCAGAGGTTGAACCATGGACTGTATATAAGTGAACCCACGTTGTTATAAACTCCCGCTGTGACCAATCAGAGGCCAGAGTAATGTTTAAGCCCCGCCTCCACAGGACCAAAACACCAGCAGACTGACCAATCAGAGAGTAGCCTGGCCACAGGAAGTCTCTCCCCCTGTTTCCGTTTCTTGTGTAAAGCGTGAAACTGAGCTGCGTCAAGTTAGTGTGACTTACAGAGTCAACGTGCAGAGAGACCGGAACATGTGAGGAGAAAACAAAATAAAAGTCAGTCAGAGTTAGAGTCAGCTTTATGGACAAGTTTGTTTAACATAACAATGCTCAGAAAGATAAATAAGGACAACAAAGATATAAAATATAAATATAATATCATGTGTAAGCAAATGGGTAATAAATACATAAATAGAAACAACAACATTCAGTGTTCATATAAAGGTGAATTTTAGTTTCTGTAAACTATAGACAGAAGACAAATACTGAGATGATGTGAGGAGCACTTGCAATGATAAGTTACTGCATATACATACTGGATGGACAGTTTATAAAGCCTGCTCATGTATACAGTAATGAATTATATACGTTATTATCTCATAATTATGAGTTTTAAGTTATTATTATAATATATTAAGTTATAATTATAAATTATAATTCTGAGGTACTATGTTATAATTATGAGATATTCAATTATAATTCTGAGATACTATGTTATAGTTATGAGATATTAAGTTATAATCATGAGATTCTAAGTCATAATTAAATTTTATATTATGAGATAGTAAGTTATAATTATAAAATACCAAGTTATAACTATGAGATACTTAAATTGTATATTGAGAACAACATCTGATTCATTTCAACGCTTTTCTTGAATCATCTTTAAAAACAAAAACTTTCAGGGTTATTAGTGGGTACATTTTATTTTGAAGGTCTTCAGCGGAAGCCTCTACAGCCCCGTGTCTATCTGCTGCAGCTTGACTGTTTCTCACTGATGTAACCTGCAGGTCCTAAAACTGACAGGCGGCAA
>NC_070580.1:30022302-30049802 GCF_027409825.1 Scomber japonicus | reverse complement strand
CAGCTCACAGGATCTCAGTCCTCTAGTCTAGAGGTTTCACACTGAGAAAGAATGTCAGAAATGTTTTTTGGTCCGAAACTGGTCTGACACTCTGACAGCTGAATTTTAAACAAGTTGTAGTAACTTCAGAGCTTCCTCTGGTCGAGTAGACACTGTTTCAAAGGTCTGACCTGCTCAAGATGAATGTTTATATTTTTAAGGCCATGTTTAGACGTGAGTCCTCTTACTCTAGCGATATTTTTTAGATGGTAAATAGTGTCTAAGAGTCTAAGAACTGCTGAGTATATGATGAAATTACCATTAACTCTGTGTGTGTGTGTGTGTGTGTGTGTGTAGGTGTGGGTGCTCTGTATGTGCGTCGTCGACCCCGAGTGCGTTTGGAGCCACTGCAGAACGGTGGCGGGCAGGAGAGAGGGCTGCGCTCCGGCACTGTCCCCACCCCACTGGCTGTGGGGCTGGGAGCCGCCTGCGACATCGCCAAGAAGGAAATGGAGGTAAAACAAGCGCACCCGAACATGATGTGACCCAACAAATTCACCTTAACATAAAGAGTTAAAGGCACCGTATCATCCTGACACTGTGTGTGTGTGTGTGTGTGTGTGTGTGTGTGTGTGTGTGTGTGTGTGTGTGTGTGTGTGTGTGTGTGTGTGTGTAGTATGATCATCACAGAGTGTCCATGCTGGCTAATCGTCTGATCGGGAAGATCATGTCTGAGATTCCTGATGTCATCTTGAACGGAGATGCAGAGCAACGCTACCCTGGTACAAAGACACACACACACACACACACACACACAGAAGTAAAAACACAACTCTGTGAAATGCTTGAATTATTTAGATAAAAACCTTGCTATAGTAGATGACACAGATGAACTTACCTGACTGTGTCTCTGTGTGTGTTTCAGGCTGTGTCAACCTGTCCTTTGCCTACGTGGAGGGAGAGAGTCTGTTGATGGCGCTGAAGGATGTTGCTCTGTCATCGGGGAGGTCAGACACTCACATGTTCAAATTTGAAATGTAAAGACAGGATTAAAGTTTGACTCAGAGCTGGTGTCCCAATAATTAAGATGTTTAGCAAAGACCAGCAGTTGCAGTTTTGCAAGAAGGTCCCCTTTTTGTTTGTTGTGATGTTGATGCACGTGCACTAGGACGCATATGCACATTATTCCTCTGATAAGAAGCATAGCAATGGAAGAAGAAGAAGACTGTAAACTTGCAAATAAAGATGTAAACAGTGCACAACTTAAAATATTCTAAAAAAAGCTTTGAAAGTGTTTTATAATGAAGAAGACAATGCATTCAACATGTTTGTTAAAGCTTAAGAGAGACGTGACAAACACCAAACCTAAACGTGAATTTGGTGTGTGTGTGTGTGTGTGTGTGCGTGCGCGTGCCTATGTGTGTGTGTGTGTGTGTATATGTGTGTGTGAACAGTGCATGTACGTCAGCATCTCTGGAGCCGTCGTACGTCCTCAGAGCGATCGGAGCAGATGAAGACCTGGCTCACTCCTCCATCAGGTACACTACAATCCATTATCATAAAATAAATAGTAAAACTACTAATAATCCAGATTATAATCTTGATTATGGATGAAATTTGATTTGTACATTTTTTATTATCCTCATTCTAACACATTCTGTTGGCTGGTTCTGTGTTCACACTGCTGATCTCAACATGAGTCTCTGATCACAGTGTTTCAACACAAAACTGAATTTTCTCACATCCTCTGTACATCTCTCTGTGTGACGGTGTGACGCACCAACAGCAGAGACTCCCAGACAGGAAGACATCTCTTATTTTAAACTTAAACATCTGTCTAAAATCCAGCAGCTGGAGATGATTCTTTGCAATCATTCTATTTTATGGTTTGACTTCAGTTTAATTAAATGGTGATTAATATAAATGTGTGTCTGTGTCTGTGTCTGTGTGTGTGTGTGTGTGTGTGTGTGTGTGTGTGTGTGTGTGTCTGTGTGTGTGTGTTTGTGTCTGTGTCTGTGTCTGTGTCTGTGTGTGTGTCTCTGTCTGTGTCTGTGTGTCTGTCTGTGTGCGTGTGTGTGTGTGTTAGGTTTGGCATTGGCAGATTCACCACAGAGGCTGAAGTGGACTACACAGCAGCGAAATGTGTCCACCAGGTCCGCAGACTCAGAGAGATGAGGTCAGTTCAGATGGACTCAGACTGATGTTAACATGACGACTACAGTGTTGCTGTTACAGACGGATCAGTTACTTCATAACTGCATAAATAGTTCAAATTTAGAGATAATAGTGTTACAGTTGCAGTCAATAACCTGTCTCTGTCTGTCTGTGTGTGTGTCAGTCCTCTGTGGGAGATGGTTCAGGACGGCATTGACCTGAAGAGCATCAAGTGGACACAGCACTAAATCCCTCCCACTTCCTGTACCCTTCCTGGCTTACGGCAACGACGACGACAACGATGATAGTTCCCGAGGATTTCCTGGAACAGACCAGCTTTTTCCTTCCTGTACACAATCACGCACAAACTTCCTGTCGGACTTGAAGTCTGTCTGTAGCTGTAGCTTGTAGCTCTGTGTCTCTGTTGAAGCTCCTCCAGTCGCTCTGTCAGGAGATGTTGATCAGAGAGTCGACCAAAAAAAAAAAAAAGAAAAAGAAAAAGAAATACACGCCGACCTCTATTTGTTGTATTAATTCCTGTTTTAAATCGGTCTGCTTGTTGCTTCCTGTGTCGACCGGGTCTCGTATCACAAAGTTATCTGAGTCTGGCTCTCTCTCTCTCTCTCTCTGGCTTCACTGAGTCTAATGTGAGTGATCCTGATGAATGGTATCATGGAGTTATGAGAGTGGTTTACTGATCTACTCGGAGTGAATTCACGTGAAAGAGGAGTCCTTAAACGCAGCCAGTAATGTGTAACACTGGCGTACTTGATATTACGTGAGATGAAACGATGATACCTGTTGAGATATTATATCATAGAAGCAGCAAATAGAGTTATTGAGTGAGGTGAGCGATATTACAAATACAATGCAGTAAGAAAGATTTCCAAATATAGGAAGTAAGGCTAAGACTTACTTTATTATTACATTGACCTCTCATGTTCAGTAGAGCGACTTATATGCTTTTTTTGTCTTATGATGAACAAATTATTTAAGTGATATATTTTAAGTGAGGCTGTTACTGCTGTTGAAGCATAGAGGAAAAACTACAGAACTGAGGCCTGAAGAGAAGATATTAATGCATCATCTTATCATTCTTTCATGTTTCTGACAAAAAGATTAATGGAAAGTAAAGTGACTCAGCTGATTTATAAAAAAAAAATGTCTGTTGCTGTTTATTGTCTCTTTGTAAATTTACTTTTGTCCTTGTTGACTCCGTTTTTCCCAGTGAGCCAGTACTGAGTGGGGGTTTTTTTTTGGCCGATTTAAAATTTTTGATCCCAGAAAATGTGTTAAGACCAAAATGATTGCCGGCTAAACTTGTAATCTTCCTTTTGTGATGCAAGCCCTCGTCAACATGTTAAGCAACCAAATATGGGTAAAGACCCCCAGTAAGTGACAAAAAGGAACAGGGGGCAGCACTGCTTCGGCCAGGCTGGAGAAGGCAGCAGACTTAAACCTTACATACTGTTCATAATCTGACTCCAAATTAGTCTCTACACTAATTCACCTTCAGAAATAAATGTTTGATTAGTCTTATGGGGGGAAAAAAGACATGAACATTCATTATTTCATAGAATATCATGAATACATGTTTGAATGCCAATTTTTGATTTTTTTTATAAACAGGTAAAATATATTTGCATATATAAAAATGTATGAGCTGCACAAAATTATGCATTTTATTTTAATTTTTGTATTCTGTGGAGTTTAGGAAAAGTCCAGCTAAAAGAAATGTGTATAGTTTTTACAACTCTCAAATGTGAAAATGGGACAAATTTGACCCTGAACAGTATGTAAGGGTTCAATTCACTGAATTATCTTAACATTTAAAATGTGTCTAATAATCCTTTGAGCCAGCACTTCTCACTTTACTTTGATGATGCACATCTGCTGCTCTGATCACATGTGATGCACTGTCCTCTCTGTCTTCATCTTAGAATTCAGTCTTGCAGTTTTTCCCCAACATCCTCGTTCACTATTCATTAATCAATATATCATGTCTAACACAGTAATAGCAGCAACAGCTTGAGTATAATGTTTAAATCAGGAACATGCTACAAGACTGCACTGATGAAGAGTAAAAACATCTGCAGTCCAGTCTGAAAGTCTGAGGGCAAAACACTGAGAAAAGTCTATTAATAAGCGTGTTTGTGTCTTTGAAAGTCTGGGAGGATTTCTAAAGTCTTGCATTGTGTTCCTGTATGAAGTCAGCAGAGACTCTAACTGTATTTATTAGACTCCAGCAGCCCCCTCTGTTATTCATCATATACAGTATTATCCAATAAACAGCTGCTTCATGTTCATGCATTACACCTTTGTCTTATCTTTTATTTTATGTTTGGCTTCATAGGGACAAAAACATTTTATAGACCAGTGCTACAGTTTGCAAATGCCTGCCCATCCCTTTAACACAATTTAACATGAAGAACCAGAGGTGGCAAAAGTACTCACATTCTGTACTTTAGTGGAAGTACAGACACTTGTGTAAAAAATAGACTGGTAAAAGTAGAAGTACTGATTCAACTCCTTTCCTCAAATAAAAGTAAGACAGTACAGGCTCTGAAAAGTACAAAAGTAAAAATGACACACCGTACAAACATATGGCCCGGGGGGCCAGAACCAGCCCGCATAGGGGTCCAATACGGCCCAATGGATAACTTTGCAAAGTATGAATATTACAGAAAAGTAAATCTTTCTGCTGCTTCAGACGTTTTGACATCCTGACCAGAAAATTCAACACAATACAACTGACAGCTGTAAAAAAGTAAAAAACAAACCCAAATGTCTTTAACCCTGAAATAGTGTCCCAAAATGCACAAAAATGAAAATATTATTTTATGTTATACTTTTGTATAGGTTGTACAATTTTTGGCTTATTGTTCAATTAATAGTTCCAAGTTTTAATAAGATTGTTATGTTACGAATATAAGTAGTTTTCATTAGTAGTAGTTTCATTAAATTTTTGTAATTTTTAGTTTCAATAAAACACATTTAAATAATTATTATGTAATATTTTCATATCTTAGGTAAAATATGACGTGAAATTGTGTGATAGCAGTGGTCTCTGTTCTCTGAATGTTGTTAAACAGCTTCTGTGCAAAATAATCTGAAAAAACAGACAAAATATTGTTGAAACTGCTTATTTTTCACAGTAAATTGATCGTTTATTATGGATTGGTTTTGCTGGTTTGGCCCACCTGAGATCAAATTAGGCTGTTTGTAGCCCCGTGAGCTAAAATTATGTTAATAAAATGATATATAGATGATGCCATAAACCGACACCCTCCCATCCAGCAGGTGGCGGTGTTCACCTTTACAGTCGGTTCGCGGTCAGTAAACACATCACAGAGTTCTCGCGATGTGTAGCGCCGACATTTCGCGCAGCAGCCTGTGCACAGAGACGACAAGCAGAGAGAAAGAGGAGAAGAGAAGAGAAGAAGCTTCGTTCATGAATTAAACCACAGTGTGTTTGTTGACAGATATCCTCGGTAAGAATCCAGCAGCGGCAGTCCGCTCAGTAACACACTCACACCGGGGAGCCGGCTCAAAGCAGTCCGCTGCTCCGACACACAAAGCAGGGTTAGCTCGAAGCTAAGGCGGCTAACGCAGCGTCAGCCAGGCAGCTAAGCTATAGTAGCTACACTCAGACACGTTATTTTTGCTAGTTAGCTATGATGTTAATATGAGGAATGTTTGGTCAATACTGTAGGCAGGTTTGTTTCAAATGGTGTTTTGGTCTGGAGCTGCAATCTACACTTAGCTACATAACCTACACATAATTGTTTTTAGTGTGTCTTTCAGTACGGGTTAGCTCTTTTTTGGGGGATATTTTCTTCTGTGTGATTTGATGAAGAGGAGGGAGGTGTGTGTCTACGTGTGTGTGTGTTTGAGCCAAATCCCAGTTTGACACAGTGGCCAAACCGTGTAATAGCACACAGTTTAGGACCTGCACCTGCCCCCCCTCCCTTGCTTATGACTGCACATCCACCACACCGTGAGCTGGAGAAATGAGCAAGGGACGTGGTTGTCAAAAAAGGGTGAAATGTTGATTGCTATGGAGACAGTCTCTATGAAAGATGTAATGATGGTTGTCATGGAGACGATCTCTGTAATCTTGATGGTGGTTATGCACACTGACTCAGGTGCTGGTTTACTGACGCTGGCTTCCTTTCAGACATGAAATTTGCTATATATGAAAAAATGCTGTTTATCATCCAAACAAACTATCCAGTATGTAAATTATTTAAAGCTGCATTTCTGTCGTTTTTTGTATGAAGACGGCTCACCCTGCTTCTTAGTAGTTTAAATATCCAAATATGAAAACATGATTTCATAATTTATTAGCTCATATGCCAAGTTCTGTGGCATATTTGGTGCAGGCTAAAATGTAGTGCTGCAACTATTTGTTATTTTAATCTTTTTTCACAATTAATCAATTAGTAGTTAAAATGTTAGAAAATGTCTGTGTCCAAGAGCCCAAGGTGAAGTCTTTTTTTGTTACTCTCCAACAACAATCCAAATATATTCAGTTTACTACCATAAAGAATCCAGAAAATATTAAGAAACTAGATTCAGAAGATTTTGACTTTTATGTCTCTTTTCCTTAATGAATTAAAGCTGAAAATGCATTGAGACAAATGTTGACTTTTGTGGTTTTATGAATTGTGTTTTTACCTCTTTTGTAGCATTCACACTATTCAGACTGATCAGCTGCTTTTATTAGGAGGTTTTTATTCATTTGTTGATAGAAACAGGTTCAACCCCGTCTGATTGCTATTGTGATGTTTTCCTGAAAGTAATATTGAGGACAGACACATAAAATATCCTGAGTGTATATATAGTCACTGGCCTCTTTATTAGTCACACTTATGCAATCTAATGTAATCCAATATAACAGCTCTGCTTTAAATTCTACATTTATGAAGTTTATACATTTTCAATTTTTGTTAACATTGTCATGAAGGTGATAATTCTGCTTTGTATTAGCTTTTGTTATATTAAATGCTATTCATAATATTTTGTCCACTCCATTACCTTACATAAGGAGGGCAAAATATTAGTAGTAATATCAGTATGTCAGTACCACTTGTGGGGCCTGAGTAATAAACATAAAGTCGAATTATCACTTTTTTGACAATGTTAACAAAACCTGAAAATGCATGAGCTTAAAAAAAAGTAGAATATAAAGCAGCACTGCTGTATTGGATTGAATTACATTGCACATGTGTACCTAATGATGTGGCTGATGACGTATATATGGAGGTGCATGTCTGAAAAGGGGAGAAGTGGAGTCAGTGAATGGTTTCTCATACGATGAATCAAATCCTGTAAATGTGGAAAAGTGAGACTAGTTACCTCTGTACAGTTTTTTGTACACTTCAGTTGAATATTGATGTTTCTGTTTTCTGTCCTGTGCAGGATGTGCAGATCAGTGAGATTGTATCGGTCACTTCTGAAATTGATGGTGCGCTAAGGTGCAACAAAAAGTGCTTCAAGGTGGTTCAGGCTTCATCACTCCAGATCCTGTCTCTCTGTCCTATCTGTTGAGGTTTGACGTTGGCTCATGTTTGGAGATTTCTGACTTAGATTCTGAGGTTTTCGGAGAGTTGACGATGCTCCACTTTTCTTAAGTTCCACTCTTTTCGCTGTGTTTTTTGGGATTTAATGACATGAATTGGACAGATGTGTATTTCAACTTTTCAACTGAGAACTCAAGGCAGTGTTTTTTATCTCTTTTATCTTGTTTTTTTTTTTTGCTGTATTTAAATGTAAATGACTTTCTAGTTTTCTGGCTGTTCGAAAGAGGTTTATTTCTATCTTCTATCAGCTCAAATTGTGTTTCTTATTTGTATGTGAATGCAAGCTGCAGCTTCAGTTTAACCGTCTCACCTCTCTCTTGATACTCTGGTTGTTTCTCTGGCACTTTTTTTTAGCTGTTGCGGTTTCTTCTTCTGCTGTGCTTTTTATTCTCTCGCTGCTGTTGATGCTTTACAGATGAGTTTAGCAGGTTGACACCCAGAAACCTTTTTGACAAAGCAAATCTTTGTGTGTGTCTATGCTAAAGGTTGTGATGATGATGATGATGATGATGTTGTTGTTGTTGTTGTTGTTAGGATTGTGTTGAATGGTCTGGTGAACTGTATGTAGCAGCCTCACATCCAGACCAGGATTTATTTTTCATGTCAGAGATGGGTGAGACTAATATTATCTGATGGCCCTGGATCAGGATTAGATAGAGCACAGAAACCTGAGGATGTGTCTGAGGTTCCAGAGATGGTGTTGAAGGATTTCGGGAGCAGTGACCATTGCTCCACCTGCTGTTTTAAACAGCTTTAGCGAACATGTCGCTCTGCTTCTCTCCTCTGTTTGCTTTCTCTTCTGATCAGCTGTTCTCTTTGGTGCCGTGCTGGCAATCAGCTGCTGATGTTGCTCTGGTTTACATAATGCCAATATTGCTCTGGTTGATGTAATGCTAATGTTGCTGTGGTTGACATGATGCTGATGTTGCTCTGGTTGACATGTACCTGGCATTGCTTTGGTTAAAAAGTTGATGATGTTGCTCTTTTTTTTTGCTCCGGATGATGAGTTACTGCTGTTGCTCCTGTCAACATTATGTTTGTTGGCTATGAATTACAGATTTATTGTTCTGTACTGGTCTTTTGCTTGTGTTGTTCAACACAGTTGCTGAGTTGGTGCTGCTGGAGGGTCTTGTTGCTGGGTAGTTGTGGGAGTTTGCAGGGTGTTGCTGGCTGCTTTTGGAGATTAGTGAAACTTCAGTAGCTCAGCTTGTCCTACATTCAGTTTATCTCAGTTATCTACTTGGTGTACACTGCCAGAGTTAGTCACGATGGGTTTTGGTTTTAAAACACAACCTGCCAGATGCTGAAAAACACCAATACACACGTCAGTCACTGGAAGCTAATGTAAAAAAAACCCGCCCTGTTGGTCTGCTCTATGAAAAGTTGAATTCCTTCAAGATGTTTTGAACAGGAATGTTTGTTTTCTGACCTTTTCACCAGGTTTCAGTGTGCTGCAGAAACCTCCTCTCCATTATACAGTGAAACTATACAGACAGCTTAGTTGCATTGGTGAGTTGAAAGTTGCATGAGATTCATAAAGGTTCATTGTTGCACGAAATGTTTCCAGTTCAGCCACGACTACGAGCATTATCTTTTGTACTGCATGGTAGACAAAAGTAAGGTTTATTTAACAAAAACTAAATTATACACAACTTCTCAGTCACAGGGGCTGACACACAGGGAAACTGTTGATATTCAGAGCCTCCATAATCTTCAGACAAAATGGGTTGTAAGTAGGGCTGGGTATCGTCCTTATAGTAATACCAATTGATTACTTTGTTCAATACCCGTTACACATCTTGTGCACTTGCTTATATCCGGCATAACGGGCATGTAGTGTAGACACACTTTAGATCGTTTAGGTGGCATCTCGGCTGCTGAACTGCTAAGAGCGCTAACTCAGATTCACCACGACATCACCGCCACAGACAGGTTGTAGCTGCTGTGGCAGTGGGCCAATCACATGTCGAGTTAGATCGAAGAATGCTTGCGTTGATTGGCTGTGAGCAAGCCATACATATTTTCTAGCTCTGGGTGCAAAAAGGATAGATTGCAGGTATTGGTTGACGAGAAAAATTTTGATATTACTTGATATCAATTTATTTCGGACAATACCTTAAAGGTATCGAGTACCGATACCCAGCACTAGTTGCACAACATTTTATCAGATGTTTCATTCTCTATTCCAACTTCGGAAACTGGGTAACTGTTAGACAATCTGAAAAGCACTTTGTTTGAAACATACTGGGGAATTTCCGTCACGATCAGTAGCATCAGAAATGTTCTCAACACTGGTGTCAGGCTGAGCTGTTTTACAGAAATACACAGAGGAATAAAACTAAAATAAATCTGAAGGTACGTCAAAGGTCTGCGAAAACACGTTTTGGATAGAACAGCAACTGCTGTCACATGACAAACTAACCAGTCATCACTGGGACAAAGTCATAGACTGCGACCTTGTCCTGGTGCATGCTAGCTTTCGGGTTAATGAAAGTTAGCTAGCCAGAAAAACATAAGTATAGCCAAACTTTAAAAGTTAATATCACAGACAAATCTTTCAGTCCGTTTTTCTCTATAAACACATTTTCCCTGTTTTGAATTGCTTCCATTTGTATCAGGGACAATTGAGGAGAGGATGTGTATATATTTTCTCTCTGGTAAATTTTCTTTTCTTCACGGTGTGTCCTGTCTGTATTTTAGCTTATGTTTTTTGCTGACATCAGTTCCACTCTTTAACTCCTTTATTCCTTACTTGTTGTTTCTTTCACAGCTCTTGCAGAACTGATGGTCAATGAAGTGATTTTGATGCCAATATTGCTTCTATTTTGGTCTAATGAACAGTCTTAGCGCTCAAACAAGTTTATCAAACTTATTTAAGGCTGCATATGTCTGGAGTTTCAATTTAGCTCTTTTTCCAGTTTCCTGTAAATGTTGGTATTTTTTCACCCCCATTCCCCAAATCCCTTCCAAACACACCACTGGTTTCCAAATGTCAGGGCCCCAAAATGGGTGTACAAACTTTTTTTTCTGGTTTATTGGATGAAGAAATGTAAACAATGTTGGCTAAATCTTAATTGGCCTGTGTAGTTAGGTCTGAGATTCCTGAGGAACAATTTGGAAACCACTGGTATCCCTCTTTCTGCTCATCATCTGACGGTAGTGTTGCTCTCTCCCCAGGTTGTAGGCCTGTTGTTTAGCAGTCAGTATGGCGGTAGTCATCAGGCTGCAAGGTCTGCCCATAGTGGCCGGCACCATGGACATCAGACACTTCTTCTCTGGCCTCACCATCCCTGACGGGGGAGTACACATCGTGGGGGGTGAACATGGCGAGGCCTTCATTGTCTTTGCCACTGATGAGGATGCTCGGCTGGGAATGATGCGTACAGGCGGTGCCATTAAGGGGTCTAAAGTGTCGTTATTGCTCAGCAGCAAGACCGAAATGCAGAACATGATTGAGTTGAGCCGCCGCAGGTTCGAGGCTGGGGCGGGCGCTGTGGAGGCGGCTGCACCTACAGCAGGAAATGCCAATCGGCAAGCTGGTGCTGCTCCTATACCCACAGTGCAACCTGGAGCAGGGGGGAGAAGTAGTAGCCATGGAAACCAGGGTTTCAGTAATGTCCCGGTCTCAGTAACGGCACCAAGCTCATCTCAGGAGTCATCAAGCAACAAGGCAGTGGCCAGCCTGGCAAGCGTGGTGCCCAGCTTCCCCAACAGCTACAGCTCTGCCCCCACCATCACCACAGCTCTGGCTTCGCTCAATGCAGGCCCCCCACCTATGCCTCCACTTCCCAGTATGCCTTCTATGCCCCCTATGCCCACGCTGCCCACCATTCCAGTTCCTCCTCCAGTATCCTCCCTCCCCCCTGTCCCTACTGTCTCCCCTCTTTCCCAAGGACCTCCAGTGCCACCTATGTCCCACCTCCCTCACATGTCCTCCCTTCCTCCCTTCAACCCCTCCCTACCTCCCCCTGCAGGACTCGGCTCAGGCCTCCCCCTTGGAACCCCTAACCCAATGCTATTCAACCCTCTTTCCCCTCTGGCCTCTCTTGGCCTCCAGGCCCATATGAAGGCTGCTGCTGCTGCAGCCACCGGAGTGGCCAGTCCAGATGAAATGTTTATCCTCTTACAGAACCTCCCGTTCTCCTGCTCCGAGGTAGAGGTAAGGGACTTTTTCCGGGGTCTGGGGGTGGAAGGGATTCGTTTGCTGAGAGATGGGCAAGGTCGGCCAACTGGCAGGGCTATGGTAAAATTCTTCTCGCCCCAGGACAGCTTTGAAGCTGTGAAGCGGGGAGGTGGCATGATGGGTCAAAGGTTTATTGAGATTACCCCAGGCTCAGAGAGACAATGGGCCAGCCTCAATCACAGCATGATGGGCCAAGCCCCTCACAGTATCGGAAAATCAATGAACAGCCATGAGTCACAGGACCAGCAGCTCCGCCGTGGTAATGTTGGGCCTGGAGGCCGAGAACAACGGGGAAGGTCACGATCTCCTCATCGGCAGGAGTTCTGTGTCTACCTGAAGGGCCTTCCCTACGAGGCTGACAAGAAACAGATTAAGGAGTTCTTTAAGAATTTGGCCATTGTTGAGGACAGCATCTACATTGCCTATGGGCCTAATGGGCGGGCCACAGGAGAGGGCTTTCTTGAGTTCAAATCAGAACAGGACTACAAGACTGCTCTGGGTGCTCACATGCAGTATATGGGCACCCGCTTCATCCAGGTCCACCCAATCAGCCGCAAGGGAATGCTCGAAAAGATTGACATGATCCGCAAACGTGAAGCAGCACAGGGTGAAGGCAAGAATCAGGATGGCTTGAAAGCTCCAAGAAACTGTGCTCACATCACCAACATCCCTTACAACGTCTCCAAGAAGGATGTCCGTGCTTTCCTGGAGGGGATTGGGCTTTATGAGGATACTCTAAAGGTTCTGACAGATAGCCACGGCAACGGTTTAGGGCAAGCTATCTTTCAGCTGCGGACTGAAGAAGATGCCCGAAAAGCTGAAAGACTGCACCGCCAGAAACTCAATGGCCGTGATGCCTTTGTTCACTTGGTGACCTTTGAGCAGATGAAGGAAATTGAGAGGAATCCTCCTCCTCAAAACAAAAGAGGGCAGCGAAATCAGAACCAGAACCAGCAGAACCAAAATCAGAACCAGCACCAGCAAGCACAGCCGAGTCCCCAGCAACCCCAGATCAACCCATTTGCTGGAATAAGTGGGGAAGAGTTTAACTTTCTCAGAAACACCATGGGGAACCTCAACAGTGCTCCCTTTGTGACTCCATTCTCTGCCCCAGGGAACGGACTGGCAGGCCCCCCTCCTCTCCCTCCTCTGGCAGCAGGACTGGGGGATGTGAATCTGGGCGTAGCTCCTCCACTTGTTGCTGGTCTGCCTGGGGCTCCAATCCTGGAGCCACCTGGCTTTCGACCTGGAACTGCAGCAGGACCTCCATTCAGCCAAGATGGGCTGAGAGGCTTGGTGCCCTTTGAGAATGCCAACAGAAAAATAGGTGGAGGAGGACCAAACAGGGGTGGAGGGGCTAACAACAACCAAGGACGTCCGGGGGGTGGGGCTGCTGGTGGACAGCCTGTGTTCTCTCCAGGACCTGATGGCCTCCGTAACCAGCCGGCTCCTGGAGGTGCCAACAATCCCAACGGTCAACGTGGTGCTGCTGGCCCAACAATTGTAAAACTTCAGAACATGCCCTTTACTGTAACTGTGGACGAGATCATGGACTTCTTCTATGGCTACCAGGTGCTGCCAGGCTCAGTCTGCCTGCAGTTCAGTGAGAAAGGCCTGCCAACTGGCGAGGCCATGGTGGCCTTCCAAAACCACGAGGAGGCTGCTGCTGCTGTCATGGACCTAAATGACCGACCTATTGGAGCACGTAAGGTCAAAATTTGCCTGGGTTAAAGCCCCACCCAAAACAGACTGATATTGACTGTTGATAACAGATGTTACACCTACCTGGATCAACCACCCAGGTGAAACAAAGCCAACTCAAACTGTATCTGTTCAAGGACCCAAACCCCACTGTAAGCGGCCCAGTTTAGACCTTACCTTGTCCACTTGCTCTCAGTCATTACTGAAGCGCCTCCCTCTCTGTGTAGATAATGGCAGGTAAGCTCCGCCCCCTGCACTTTGACCTTTAAAAAGAATCTGATCCAGACTTTTTGCTCTTTGCTGCAGCTCCTCCAGTGACTTTGATAGCACAAAATAATGATGATGATGATGATGATGATGATGACATTGGCATGATGTTGGTCCTTTCTTACTGTGTTTCCGTAAAAATGCAGCTTTTTTGTCCAGTCATGTCTAGAGCTGGGACATGTTGAACATACTCACCTGTTTTGTTGCTATGGTAACATGATTACAGTGAAGCTGACAAATATATATGCGCTCAAATATGCTGTGCTGCTGGGGTTTAAAATTTACATGCTCTGTTGCTATGGTATTATCCTTACATGCTTTGTTGCTATGACAAAAAGACGATGATGATGATGAAAATTCCCAGTATGTTGCCATGATAAAATGTTTTTTGTCTTGCTATGGTAAAATCTTTATATGTTCTGTTGCTATATTAGAATCTTTACATGCTTTATTGCTATGATAACCTCTCTACATGCCCTGTTGCTATGGTAAAACATGCTGTAGATGAAAAGCTTTTCTACCCACAGTGAAACTCTGGTGCTCTGTTGCTATTCTCTTCACATTCTCTGTTTCTATAGCAACATTATGATAAAAGCTATGTTGCCATTATCAAATGTTTATGCTCTGTTGCTTTGGTGAAATGTTGACATGCCCCTTTTCTATGGTAAAAATATACTGACATCCAGCTTTGTTGCCACTGTGAAAGGTCGACACTCTGTTGGCAGTCATAAAATGATGACTTATTTCCGTTACTATAGTAACCTCTTGACAGCTGTGCTCTGTTGCTATGAAGATGATGTTGGATGGACAGATTGCTGACATGTTTTACTCTGTAAATTATGACTTTGGGCTGCTGAATTCCTTTTCTCTGTCACATTTTTCTGATGTTGCTGTGTTTGGACAATGCCACCCTCCCAACTCCTCCTCCCCACTGCACAAGTAGGTGTTTGGACTGTAGAGCGCTGAGATGAAGTCTGTAGCATTTTTAGTTTGGTAGCTTTTTATTATATGTGTTTGATAATGTTCTGGATGTTTTCACCTTAAACATAATTTTTGTTTCTATTGTCTGTGTGAACAAACCTGTATGATGGTATAACCATACATGATGTGGAGTCTCCTTTGCTTTTGGCTAATAAAAAAAAATGTTCCTGAAGCACATCTGCTCACCTGAGATCAGCTTTCTCTGACTGTCTCCTCCTCACTGTCTGATGACAAAACTTTATCTGATTCATGGGTCCATTTTTGAATAACAGTCACTTGTTTTCTTTTACTTTGAAGATTTTGAAAGGAAGACCAGGTTGGTTCTGTGTGAAATACAGATGACCTTCATGTTGTCATGTTAAAATTATGTTTTGATGCAGTAAATGGCTCCAGGTTGTTCCTCATGTCACCATTGCTTTTACATTTGAGACTTTGTTGCCATCAAAATTAAATCAACAAACATGAAAGTACCATACCACCTCTACTAGGTGGGCCCAATGTTTAATATATTTTTATTCATGACAAGAACAGTGGCTAATTTCTGTCACTAAAATGCTGGAATTTGGCAAAGTTCTCAAATATAAAATCAAAGAGGACATGACCGTTTTCTTTCCTTCAGCCCCCACCCTTTCCTGTGAAAGTTTGGTTAATCTATTCTATATGATGATGAATCTGGTTTGCAGTTCCATGTCGACTTTAAACCAAACTTAAGTTGTGTGTATTCAGTCTGTGGATCATGGCATTTACATGACTTTACCATACCTTCGTGGTTGAGAAGTTTTCCCCTCTACTATCCCCTCCTGTCTCCCATTAGTAAATACCTCCACATTTATGCAAACAGCTAAACTAATAGGGAAACTAATGGCTGATGGGCCAATATGGAGAAAAGCAGCACATTTTATTGGATTCATGTGGCATGATTTAGTGTTTCCTGTCATAAAGGGCCAAACAAAAACAGCCACTGGGGCTCAGTAATATTCCTGATGTTCTGGGTGGTTCACACTACAAGAGCAAAGAGCTGCTGAGGTTGCTATCAAACTTTTTAGATCCTTTATGTTGGTAGGACTGTGTTTCCGAACCACCCTTTTAATAACCAAGGAGCCACATGTGCTATCATCATAGCTTCTTGTTATAGTTTGGACGTCCTCCAGAAATATGAATAACAGGAACTTATGTGAGGTAATGAAGTCCTGCAAATGAGTACAAACAATCTTCACTGTGATCTTCTGTATTTTCAAGAATGTGCCTTCATAGGTGAATGGTGCTCTCATAGGTTTTGTATTCAGTTATCTTGTAACAATGATTTAATAATCAGTTTCATGAAAACATAGTTTAATGGTGATCAGGACTAAATATAGACGTCCTTTATGTTCTATATAAGTAGAAATTGGATTTATCATGAATCGGTCTTCTTCCTTAGCCTCAGGACAAAGCTAAAATACATAGAGGCCTGTGAAGAATGTAAAAGTAATCAGCATCATTTATACCCAGATAATAACGTCTGACAGTAATACAACTTAATTACCATAAAAGTACCATAAAGATGAAACATTAAGATTTTATTTCAATATAAATGGCCTGCATTGTATCACACCTGTGAGGAACTTCATGCTGCAGTAATATAAAATGATTCAGGCCAACGATGTAGTCTGATATATATGAAGGAAGCATTAGTGGCGGAAGGTGGTTCACCCACAAGCTTTATTTGTCAGAAGAGGAGCTGATTGCATGCAGGAAATGGTTACCTCCAAACAAGTACACAGTGTTCGACTGGTTGCATGCAATGTTGAAGGATGTATGTTTGCGTGAGATGAACACTGAGACGAACAGGCCTTAATAAAGTTAAGTGAAACACTTCTTAGACGAGCGTTTGATTGATGGTAAGAATTATTGTGCGTGTGTTATTGGACCTGGTGTGTGGAGAAAATGCTTTTGAAATAAAAGAAAGTTCCTGATGTGAAACTTGGCTTCTGCAAAGGACATGAGTGTGTCTGGTGGACAGTGTGTTGTGAGTGAAATGATCACTAAATGACTGATGCTGACCGGTAAATTGATCACCTGCCGAAGTCCCCCCCCAACCCCCACTGACCAATAGACAGGCAGAAGGCGGGACTTGCAGGTGAGTGACAGACAAAGATACACATGAGAAATAGGAGATCCTGGATTATCAATAGTCTATCAATATTCTGTTGTAGCCTATAGACCTGTGGTCTCCAACCCTTCTTCTGGAGAGCTACTGCCCTGCATGTTTTAGGTATCGTCCCACTCTAACACACCTGATTCTAATAATAAACTTATTATAAAACCCATGACAAGCTGCGACTGCGTTATAATGAGTTCATGATTAGAAATGGGTGTGTTAGTGTGGGGTGATACCTAAAACATTCAGGGCAGTCGCTCTCGAAGGGTTGGAGACCATGACTATAGACCATTATCATCAACAGACAGATTCACATTGAAGGACAATAGACAATAGGTATCAAAGGGTCTGTAGATACTAATTGGTACATGGTATTTGTAGATTATAGCATTTAGACAGCAGATGGCAGAGACTTGATTAGTGGTTCTCAAACTTTTTCATGTCAAGGACCCCTAAACTGACATGGATTAAACCACAGACCCTCTTTTGCGAAGGCTTCGTCCCAGGCTCCCACATCACATAAGGTTTTTGCCTTTAGATGTTTTATTACAGAAAGTGTATGAACCCCTATGACCAAAATAGTCATATATTCTGTCATTGTGTTACTTATGGATAGAGTTAGAGTGAAAATAAATTATTTCCCCCTTTGCTGGGGATCCCCTTCAAGGATTCCCAGGGGTCACCAAGCCCCTCTTTGAAAACCATTGGTCTACTCTAGACAGTAGATCGGCAGCCTTTATATAGTTGATGGTAGCATTTTGATAATAGATAATGGCCTGTACATGGTAGCAATTATATGGTTGATGATAGTGTTTAGAAAGCAGATGATGGCCTCTACATGGTAGTGTTTAGATAGTTGTGAAGTTTAGATATTCTAGCTCAGGGGGTTTCTAAGTGAGAGGGAGCCCTCCCAGCTTTAAGGGAGGCTTAGTTATTACATTAGTTATAAAAAGGAAATCATGTAGGAGAGCCTAAATATTTGTGATTTGGTTAAAGGCTTAGTTTATAGATACAGGTAGGTTGTGGGAATTTTACTGTTTTTCCCACTTTTCCAGAGTCAGACACTAATAAGTTTTATATATTCGGTGTAGTCTGATGTTATGGCAGACAGCAATATTGGACTATCGTGGCTCAATTGTTGGGATCAAATAAGCAAGTAAACTAAGGGGGGTGATGGGGGGTGCATTTTTTCAAGCTCTGTCTGAGGGGAGGCCCACAGACTTTGATAAACTCTGTGCTAGATGGTACCTTGTCGATGGCAGTGTATAGATGATAAAAAGGTGCCAAGTAGAAGGTAGCCTTTAGACAGCAGATGGTATAAAGTTAAATAATTTATGTGTCCGGGCCTATGCAGTAGTTCAGTCCAGACCTTTAGAAATGTAATTACATTGATGTTTTTAAGCTGCCCTCTCCTGCAAAAACAAGAGATAAGGGAAATAGGACCTTAAAAAAAAAAGAATACAGATGTATAAGTTTACCCTCCCCACTCCCTCAGTTTACACCACTTCGTTACAACTGAACAGTATCTGTTTGAGGACAATAGAATCATTTCATAGTTTGGGTTATTTTGTTATTTTGACAGGTTTCACCAAAAATCAATCTGAGATATGTGGGATCTTTTGAAACTCAGTATAATTTTAAAATAAAGTTCTCTGGATTTAAACAAAGTATAGTCGGAGACAGTGGAGGGTTCAGCTGAATTTAGGAGGTTCAACTAAATATGTGAGCATTTTAGATTTTCAGAGAAGTGGATCTTTAGAGGATGAGAATGATATGATGATGATATAACAAATGGCTAAAACAGGAGCTGTGAGTGTGTACATGCGTGTGTGTGTATGACATATTACTTTCAGGGACACACATCAGACCCAGATCAGTTGATTGGGAAATTAGGGATAAAAGACATGTCCCTAACTGCTAAAATACTGATTTTTGGATCAGTGGAAATTTTAGAATAAGGTTTAGGCAAGCAGTGCTTATGGTTAGGTTTAGGGTAATTCTCCAGGAATTTAATGTAGGTATGTAAATACTCCAAAAGTGAGCTAAGTTAACCTGTGTGTGTGTGTGTGTGTATATGTATGTGTGTCCCAATTGGACCATTGGTCAAATGTAGATCTTTAAGTCATTGGTTAAGGTTAGGTTAAGGGAAGCAGTGGTTATGGTTAGGGTAAATTTCCAGGAAACTATGTCATGCCCCTCAAAAGTGACATAAGACGACCCTGTCCTCTCTCTGGACTGTATTTTTTTGTGTTTCTGTCTTCCCTGTTCTTTTTTTCTCATGTGTGATGTGATGCTGCTGTTTTTTCTCACTTCACTGTGCTTCTTCTGCTAAGGATGAATAAAATGAAAATGTTGTTTCCTCTGTGAGAGAGGTGGCTCATCCTGTGGTCAGTTTATTCGGCTCCCACTCTGTTACAACTGTCTTTAATTATCTACTGTGATCTTAGCAGTTCATCAGGCTCATCATATTCAGCAACCGTACTTTCGGTTTGAGCATCTGCTCTTTAACATAAAGCACACACGTACTTAATTTCTGAAATGAGCACTGAAGGTCCACTGATTAGCATTTTCACACTTCTCACCGTCTCTGAGGAAGCTCAGCTAAGCATCAGCTGAGGAAGTCTTTAATATATATATTTTTTATTTTGTTCTAAGTGGCATAATCTAGTGTTTTATCATGACACTCACTTAATTTAAGCACAGAATAATATTTATTTTAGAAAAAATGAACTTAATAGGCAACGTTTAGCATTATTCAATTCATTTTAATTTGTTAATGCACAAATTGAATGTCCAAACACTGCTCCTTTATCATTGAGCTGTTGTGGTTTAAAAAAAAAAGACAAAAGCTGCAGCCCCTCAAAATGGTCCACATTTTACAGCAGTAACATTTTAAATCGAAGCCTTTGCTCTGATTACTGTATGGATCATTTCTATGAATGATTCTTGTTCAGTACAAATATGGCAATATTTCCAATAGTGGATTGGATAGTAAATGTTTTGCTGGACTTTATTTATGTGATAAATTAATCTTAGTGTTGAACTGGAAATCACAGCAAAGCAAGAATAACAACGCGGCTTTTTAAACGCACCTATGAAGAGAGAAGCCTCAGTGCAACAGGGCTGGAGAGACTATGGACTAAAATAAGATGTTTTTGTAACTGTCTTATCCTATTTACTTTGAATTATCTTGTTATAATATAGACTCATGGTTTTATGATTGTTGTGGTGGCTGCAACTTGTGACCATAAGGCTTTCAAGCATATATTTGGCGTATTAATTAAAAACTGGTAAAATAAATTATATTTATTTTGATGTTAATTTTAAGGTATGTGAAGTCCAAGGGTGTGTATGTGTGCATGCATGCATGTGCATGGGTGCTTGTGGGTTTGACATTTTCAGGTAAATGTGTGTGTTTGTGTGTGTGTGTGTGTGTGTGTGTGTCTTTACGTTTCTATCATAGGCTTCTTTTGGGGACACATTTTAGACTGGTGACCAGCTGACTGGGGACAGCTTGTCAGCTTGTCCAAGTGGGACAAAGGCTGTGTCCCAAATTGGTAAAAGACAGATTTTTGGGTCAGTGGTTAAGGCAAGGGTAAGAGTTATAAGGTTAGGTAAGTAGTGGTTATGTTTAGGGTAAGTTTTCCAGGAAATTAAGTCTATGTAATGTCTCCAAAAGTGACCTAGGATGACCCTTTTCTCTGTCAGGACTGTATTTGTGTGTTTCTGTCTGTTCTATGGGTGTGTGTGTTTGTAATTGTCTATATCGTGTTTTTTTGTCATCTCTTGAAAGTATGTAGTTGGATGCTTAAGTCCAGGCCAGTAGTTGGATTTTGACACACCTGGAAGCCTATATAATGTCATTCATCCATCAATGGAACTTGTAAGGTGCCCAATTTATATTTTAACATCACTTTCTTATATTTTGTGTGTTAAGGGTCACTGATTAAGTAAGGGGTGTCACACATACAACACATGGGCCAGAACCAGCCCAAGGGGTCCAATCCAGCCAACTGGATAACTCTGCAAAGTATGAATATTACAGAAAAATAATTCAAATGTCTTTTGAAATTTGACAGCTTTTCCTAAAGTTGCCCAAAATACACAAACATGAAAATATTATATTATGTTATACTTTTGTATAGGTGCTACAATTTTTTGTTTTTTTGTTAAATTAATAGTAAATAGTTTTATACATAGTTATTAGGATTTATTTTTATGGTTCCATCCATTCTTTTTCAGTTTCAGTAAAATACATTAATATTAATACTTATTAATAATAATTGCTGTTTTTATATTTTCCTGTCTTAGGTATTATAGGACATGATATTGTGTGATAGTAGGTGTGTAAAACCTAAAAAACACACATTCTCTGCTCTCTGAATGTCGTCAAACTGCTTCTGTGCAAAATAACTTGAAAAAGCAGACTGTCTCTCTGTCTGTCTTTCTTGTCTGTCTATGTCTGTACATGTGTGTGTGTGTGTGTGTGTGTGTGTGTGTGTGTGTGTGTGTGTGTAATAATGTATTATTTGTAGGTTATTGTGGAATGGTTTTACTGGTTTGGCCCGCTTGAGATCAAATTAGGCTGTTTGTGGCCCCCTGAACTAAAATGAGTTTGACACCCCTGGATTAAGTGATCTAGTGCACATGAAGGAGCAGGGTATGGCAGTGTGAGGTCGGAAGTCCTTTTTTTTTTTTTTTTTTTTATTGCTGCTGCCTAGGAAACGTCACCCAGTTGCTGTGGAACCACTGGGCGTGATTGATAGTCGTGTCATCCAATCAGAGCACGGTTGTAGAACTGCCTGTCCAATCAGAGCGCGGGCTCTCTGACTGCCACTCCCTGCTAGCTTAAGCTGCTGAGCTGAGGCAAACGGCTGTCTTCTGACTCAGTTTAATGTTGAAATAGAAACTCTTCGCTGAGGTTTTCTTTCTTTAAAAAGTATTAACATAGTAGTCAGGTCGGTTTGTGAGCTCTCAGGTGTGGTTATTCTTGACTGAGAAAGTATCGTTTCCTGTTCCGGAGTCTTTGTTGGGAGTTGGCTGGCTGGCTGTCGGTTTTTCTGCGGTTTTAAAGGAGATAAAGACTCTCTGATAAGGTGATTTACACTGCCTGTATTTACACAGTGCTCCCTGTAAATATATATATGTGTGTGGGCGTGTGTGCGTGTGTATGTGTGTGTGTGTGTGTGTGTGCGTGTGTGTGTGTGTGTGCGTGTGTGTGTGTGTGTTTGTGTGTGTGTGCGCGTGCGTGTGTGTGTGTGTGTGTGTGTGCGTGTGTGTGTGCGTGAGTGAGTGTGGTTAATGTTGGTAATATATGTAAGTGTCTGCTAGATTTCCCCATACAATGATTTAGTATTGAGTGGCTGCAGAGTGCATCTTTCAGTAGCTGATATGTTCACATTTTAGGGCGTGGGTGTGTAGGTGGGTGGGTGTGGGTTAAATGGTCATAGTTTGACTGACAGACTGGTTATTCAACTTGCAACTTTTATCACCTTTTACAATCTCAAAAACCTTAAACCTCAGATCCTGCTGCTGACTCTCAGTTCATTTTTAGTTCAGGTGAGGTAAAGGGACCTGAGGGGCTTTTTTAATGTGAGTAGTAAACTATCAGGGGTCCCACCTTTCTGTTTTAAGGACATAGTGTTCATCAGGTAGAGGATGTGTGAAAAGCTTTGTGGTGCTTTCACTAATCGTTGTGTTCATGTCAGAGATGGGTGTGGTGTTTAATTCAATGTTTGACTCATTTATTAGTCAACACTTTCATTTGGCAGCTTCCCAGTTCTGAGGATTTTAATGCTTGTGTCATTGTTATTTAATTGTAAAGTGAATATATTTGGATTTTGGACATTTTGAACTTTAAGTATTTGTTTCACATTCTTCAGATCAAACGATTTATTATATAATTGAGAAAGTAATTTTCAGATTAGTAAAACAATGGCATGACTTGCATCTGACACTAATTAACCATAATGCAGGCGTTCTTAATGTACACACATTTTTAAAAAGTATCTTTGCCACATTATTATAAAGAAGACCAACATGTATCTACTGCACTTATCAACAGAAAAAACTATCAGTATCACTATTTAAAAATACTCTGCTACAAGTACTAATAGTCATCATTTTAATTGTTTTACTTAAAAGAGACAACATGTATTTCTCAGGAAAGTATTCATGAAGTATAAAGGTAAAAATACTCATTATGGAGTCAAAATGGAAACGGTCAGTGTTACATTATTATTTATTATGCAACTTATTTCTATTTTCATGAAGTAGCCTACTGTTTAATCCCAGGAACATTGCACACTTTTATATAGTATAAAGAATTTATGTATATTATAGATTTATGTAATTACATATTACTTTAGAGATTGTTTATTATATAGTTTTTATTTTTATTTTTGATCACTTCACCATTACAAGGTTAATTTTATGTCAATTTTGGATATCACCCCGAGGGGAGTCGATAAAGTTTACCTTACCTTACCTTTTACAAGTAAGTATATCTTTTGAATATGTAATGAAGTAAAAAGTCAGTCTAAAATGTAGTGGGGTAAAGTAAAAAGTAGCATTAAAAATGATAATAAAGTAGTAAAATATAGGAACTTCTTCAGTGTTGTACTTTTAAAGAGACTCTTACCTTTCTTGCATTTCACACAGCACTATGAAAAAACTTGAACAGCAACAACCCCTCCTCCCTCCTATGTCCCACCCCCGCATTCCCCTCCACCCCCTCCCCCCTCTGCCTCCCCGAACGAGCACTATATATCTTTTTCCCCAATGGGAGCGGCTGGAAGTGGAAGTCCACTTTTGTCATTGTCAGTCGCTACTGTCTGTTTACGGCTATCTCTGTGGATCAACAGACTCTCTTCCCGATGGGTGCGCACAATCACGTAATGGGGAAGAGGAAAACAGGAAGGTCGCTCGGCCAATCATAACATTCGGACCAAATGATATGATTGGTCGGAGTTTTCACAGAAAATTATGAGAATGGAATAATGATGAGTTTCTGTGCCTGGTGGATCTCGCTAACTTTTTAGAGTGCTATTACCTTATTAATAGCATTTTAACTTAAACAAATAAATGTGTAAAAATGTAACAAAGGTAAGGGTAGCTTTAAGTAAAGTAAGGAGGTCTTTAACCTTTGTGTTTTACTTATTATTCATTATTGATTAATCCATTAGTTGACTATTACCAGAGACATTATAATAAGAGGAGACATATCACTCCCATTGAAATGCATAGGGAAACTACGTAACGCCAAGATGGCCGGTGTTTGCACATGTCCCGCCTCTTCTGGTGCCGTTGCTCCAATCATTTTGCTGGTCCTACGCGGTCACGTTTTTGCGACACTTGGAAGTCATTTTCAACAGCGACATTTTAAAACACATGATCAGCAGTTTATACTACTTTGTGTACATATATTTTGTAATGCTTTATCCAAAATTGTGGCATGATCTGGGAAAGTTGACTGTGAGCAAACTCCTGTCTCTGCTGTGAGCGTAAGATGACGTCTTGCTGTCAGTGCCTGCCGTAAATGAAGACTGTCGTGAAGTATTGCGCATGCGCAGTCCAAGATGCCAGTAAGGAAAAAGGCTTTTAAAACGTTAATTTGATACCAAACCATCAAACCCTTTCAGCCATTATAGTTTGATTTTCATCGTGATTTCAAAACATATGTTTTTTATGTCCCTTAGACCTCGGAAAATGGAGATACAGCTCTCTCCCTATTCATTTAGATAGCCGGTTGGTCTTCCTATGGCCAAATAGCTGCCCGGAGGCGTGGCCAATTTTGCCGCCGAGTGAGATGACTTGCCTTAGAAGGACTTTGCTATTACTCATGGTCTCTCTCTTAATGTTTTATTCAGTTCACAACCTAAAGATATATTTACTGTTTCTGTAACATTTAATAAGCAGTAATCAGGTCATTTGGACATTTTTTCCCCTTAAAAAAAAAAAAATCTCTTTTTTCTACTTCACTTCAGGCTGCGACAGATTTTGTTCAGATTTAACTTGTATTTCATTTAGATATGAGAGCAGTGACCCAGCACATCCTTACACAGTAGTTCATACTCATAACACACAGAGAGATCAGCCACACTTCATAGTCTGTCTGTGCTTCAGTCAGTTTATTCAGGGTTGGTCGGAGAGCCTCGACAGCCTCCTTTGCATGTTGAAAAGATAAATGTGTACAGTCACACAGTATTATCTCTCCAGGCTGTCACACAGAGCTTTCAGTGTAACATAATGTAGATGTCAGCACAAGTCCACATGTAATCATATATTCTCCGTCACAAATGTCTCTTTTTGACTTTATTACTGTGCTTCAGAAGTGACATGAATTGTTTTAGTGCAAAGTGAAGTGTGAACAATCAAAGAAAAGACTGGAGTGAAAGTGTGCAGCTGTATCTTGTGGTTATTATAGGTTTTTATTTTTTTATTGCTGGTGTTAAAGTGACGTCTGACCCAGCAGAGGAGGGTTTGAGTCTGTACAGGGTTTGAAGCTCAGCTGAAAGGAGACACTACTGCTTCTGCTACTGCTGGAGATATCTGAGCTTATTTCATTGATTGTCAGGTAAAAGCGGTGAAGAGTTTCCATCATTTTCTCAGCTGCTTTCTGGGTTTGATCTGTTATGATGTTTTAATGACCGTGGACTAAATTGAACTGAGCAACCTGACGCCATTTGTCATTTGGACTTTTTGGACTGCTGGACTCTTATCTGATATTTTCTGGACCAAACAGTTGATTGTTTTACTTACTAAACCACTTAATTATTATGTAGTTTGCTGTGTGTTTTCTCCTAACATTTTCATTATGTGCTCTGTTTTTCTGTGTGACATTAGTTCAGTTTCTCCAAACACTCTGGTCCAGATGTTGATGTCTCTAGTTTCACTTCCTCCCACTATGAGTCATCCATTAGGACTCCTCTCTGTTATAGATGTGGTGTGTGTCGGTTTTAAGCGTGACACAGCAGAGGATGTAAAGCAGAAGCAGCGGCAGTGGTTTGAGTGTCGAAGTTTTTGTGGTGAAACTGTTTCAGGTGTCCAAACTGAATCTGATTCCTGCTTTTTAAAATAGTTTTATAACCATTTTGTTATTTTTAATAGCAGACATCATAAAGTTTTAATGTGACAGACTGATACTGAAGTTGTTGCGCTCTCTCTCTCTCTCTCTGCCCCTCTTCAGATGGCGGACTGTGTTTCGAAGGTGGAGCTGACCGTCTCCTGCTCTAACCTGCTGGATAAGGATGTCGGATCGAAGTCGGACCCTCTGTGTGTGCTGCTGCTTGGCACGGGAGGAGACCAATGGACTGAGGTAACATAACAATGACACTAAAGTATACATTTTGCTTTATTTTACATTTTGTGTGAGACTTAAAATAATAAAATCACTCTCCTCCTTTCTGTGTGTCTCTCCCCGTCAGCTGGGTCGTACCGAGCGTTTGATGAACACCTCCAGTCCATCCTTCAGTCAGCGTCTCAGACTGGATTATCACTTTGAGACAGTGCAAAATCTGAAGCTGGGGGTCTACGACATCGACAACAAGAGCGTCGACCTCGGCGATGATGACTACCTGGGAGGGGTGGAGCTAACACTGGGACAGGTACACAACAAAATCAGACCCGATTTCATTCAAAAATTCATACTTGACTCACTGGAAAAATCCACTGACTGTTTTAGTTGAAACAGATGGGTAAAGACTTCATATGTATGTATATTAATAACAATAATAATAATAATAATACATTTTATTTATAGAGCGCTTTTATCAATACTCAGAGACGATTAAAACAATAAAACCATACAGAATAAATGAAAACACAATCAATAAAATCAATGTAGAGAAGAAGAAACAAAAGAAAAAACAACAACAAAACAAACAGTCAAAGCATATTTGAAAAGGTGAGAGCCCCATCTGCTGGCTACAATCAGCACTGACAGCACTAAAGATTTTTAACTTCTATTAAACTATTTTATTTAACATTGATTTATTCACTGATTTAAACTCATAATAAACATTTTTGACACAGATCCCTCAATATTTGTTAGTGATGTAGTTGTTACTAAAAGGCAGGAATGTTTCTCAGGTCCACTGAGCGTTATAATGTCTACACCGCCCTCTTCTGGACAAAATGTGTAGTTACAATACTGTTTGAAGTATTTAACGCTTACATACTGTTAATATTCTGACTCATAATTAGTCTGTACACCAATTCACATTCATAAATTCCCCGTCAGTCATTCATTAATATTTGATTAATCTTATGGAAAGAAAGACATTCACAGTTTCTATTTTATGGTCCAGGAGAATATTTTATAGAATATGATGAATACATGTTTGAATGCTGATTTTTGAGGGTTTTTTTTAAAAACAGGTCAGACTTGTATATTTGCATATATAAAAATGAAAAAATTATTTTGTAAATTGTGGGTCACATTTAGAGAAAAGTGCAGCTAAAATAAATGTGTATAGGGTGTTTTTACAGCTCTCAGATGTAAATAATGGGTCAA